>NW_028145529.1:0-95000 GCF_977016875.1 Pavona decussata | reverse complement strand
CGCTGTATACGCAGTACAAATTGTAAGCAGTGTGTAAGGGATACTTTAACAGCCTTAAAATAATGTGAAAATTTCATCAATTTTCTGTTGAACGCTTACGTCTGCGTGAGATTCTCGCAATCGATTGCCATGCTACGGTTCCGCCAAATCTCACGCTCTTGACTATCGATGTTTCTTCAGAAGTCAAAGTGTTGGCGAATTTACAAGTTGACACCTTTTAGCTTTTGGAAGAGAAGAAGTGAACCTGACTCTTAGTATAAGGGAAACAGTTTGTAGGTTGGTATGGGTTGTCTGCCGGATTTCCGGCAGGTTAACTTTTTATTTTTATCAACACATATCATAATATCGTAATCGTGCAACTGTCCTTTTGTTGAACAAGTGGGGAAGACAAAGAGTATGTTTGTGGAAGGTAGTGAGGGGGTAGGGGGAGCCGGGGAAGGGAGCAGGGAATTATTTTATAGTTCATGTAGGCTGAAATTTAGCGATTGATAGACAAGCTGGAACAGCACTGATAGAAGGGTGCAAATTTTCATGGCTAAAGATGGACTTATTATAGCTCTTTGTTGTTGAAAAATTTCTTCATGAGTTAATTTTATTTCGGGCAAGAAAAGGCGAGCCCGCAAACTATTTTTGGCAGAGGTGGTCAGCGGCACTTTCTCATACTGGATAGCGAGGTTTTCGCAAAATTTGACCACATTCTCAGCATTCCTTTGTTCTGCAACCAAGTATGAATAGTATGTGATCCCTGAAGGCCCTGGTGTTTAGTTCAAGGTCCGTACTCACGTCAAGTGAACAGAGCATGAATGAAATTTGGCGTAGCATATGAAACAACAGCTAGCTCAGAGTTTGTCACGGTGCTGACAGTGCAAAATTAGCAATTTAAGTGTAAAGAGGTGCTTGGAGCTTACATACAGTTGCACATTGAATATACGATGCTGGATTTTAATTTATCAAGTGGAATTTGAAAAACTTTCAATTTCCATGTTCATTTTATCACAGTTTTCTCTGTTAATACTATGCCTATTGGAAGACCCTCTTGGATTCACAATTTCATGCTACACACCTACCGTGATTCAATTGCTATCAGCACCCTATACCCTCGGGCGTCTCTCTCGCTTCTCCCAAGCTATGTTCAACTTAAATCACATCTGTAAATTCAAACGCTTCTTTGCTAGTTTTTATTTCTTTTATTTTTGAGAAGTAAAAGCTTAAAAAAAGGAGGGAAGGGGTAAAAGGAGGTCCATGCACCGGGTCAATAGACCGGGTCCATATAAGTGGTCAGGGACCCGTTTCTCGAAAGTCCGGTAACTTACCGGGCCCGCTAAGTGTCTTTGGTGGTACATGTTTCTCAACAGAAGTCAGTTTTTGTTAGCTTTGAACACTAAATTTTAAAATCTTATAATTCATGAAAACACTGGCCAAGTACCATGCCTGTAATCACTGTGTAGTTTCTCGAAAGTCCCGGTAACTTACCGGGCCCGATAAGTATATTTTTAAAGTTTTTTTCGCCGATTACACGGTGATTACAGACATGGTACTTGGCCAACGTAGAATAGAATCATAAGATTTTAAAATTTAGTATTCAACGCCAACAAAAATTGATTTCTGTTGAGAAACATTTGTCACCAGAGACACTTATCGGGCCTGGTAAGCTACCGGGACTTTCGAGAAACGGGCCCCATGCAGGCCAGGCCCAAAAGGGAATCCATGGATTTGGCGTCTTGATTTTGCATTTGTCCCAATCCCGTAGCCCCTGTGCAAACATCTCCTATTTCGTCATTCAATTCACGGAAGAAAACCAATACGATGCTGACGTGAAAGGTGTATTATATATCATTGGCATGCAAGGAACACAAAGACATTTGATATGCCAAGGCACATCATTTGGTTTCGATACTCACGCAGCGGCGCAGGGAACACATCAAAGATTGAAGTCTTAACATTTACAGGTAAGAAATTACTACTTTATCTTAACATCAAGAAATTAGCTCACCATACTTTTCGCGAACGATGCGGGTACATGCTAAAGAGAAAAAAATCATGTTTGTCAAAAGACAACAATCGAATGTATGAGATCCTGCATGGTTACCGTACTGCTGTCTTCTGGCTAACGGGAACAATTAACAGAGCTATCACTTTCCTTTATTCGACAATTTAAGCTGAGTTTTTGAATACAGTCAAGATATGCGTAATAGTTTTGAGTATTAATGTTAAAGATGACCATTGCTCAGAGGTCTTGTCATTGCCTCGCGTAAACAAGGGATCATGTCCGGAACGCTGGTGACTGGTGTAAGGCAAGTAGATATGCAGGGCAAATAGAGACAGATAGATATTCAGATAGAAATACGCAGTGTCAGTAGATTTCCTCGTCGTTTAGTCGCTTGTCCCTGATTACAGCCTGTTTATTATATGTCCTGTTTACGTGTTCGTGTTGCTTGTCATTCGTACTCCGTTCATGGAAGCTGAGTAATCTTCGGTAATCTTTTGGAATGTAATCCTCTCGTGAACGCACGAACAAGGAAAACCATTTCAGTTTTGGTAGCAGTTCCATCTGCCACTTTTGTTGCATTTCATTAGGTAGAGCGTATTCTTTTTGCGCTTAAATTCAACTCGTCAAACGTTTAAATTTGGTGTATTCCTGTGTATTGTATCTAATTGCAAAATTTGATCTAACCTCCAGTGAAAGAGGTCACGCCACGGAATTTTCCTTTCTCGCGCAACCTTTCTGCCTTCTTGTAAAATTTTCAGCAGAAAAATCTGACAGCATGATGCCTACTTCTGATCTCTTCTCGGAGAGTAAGGATGCTCCTCAGAAGTCTGGATAACGCTGCTTCAAAATATTCATTTTTCCAGTCCGTGACTCTACAGAGCCGGTAAAACACATGCGTGCGTGCTTTGTCTGAACGTCGCTCTCCGCACGCAATCGGCGGATTGCGGATTGACAGTGAAGGGATCCATTTATCGACAAAGTTCTTCCTATTATAACTATTTTCGTTGTTATTTACTACGCTAAATTGGGTTTGAGCCGCGCAAAATTCACCCAATTTTCGAGTTAAGTGTAGATTACCATTGCCTTTATAAAGCTTCTTAAATAAGGAACAATGTTTATCTTTTTCCATTTTATTTGTTTTGGCATCTGTAACAGGATCGCAGTTCTACTGTGTTTTTTTGTAATGTGCCTGCCTAATGTTTCGCCGGTTTAAACACAGGCGGCTCAAGCGCGAAATAAGAGGAATAAATGACACGACGCGAACGTGACTCTTGCCTTCGAGCGGTGTTGTGTTACAAAGATTCGATTTACAAAGGTTTGTACGGAAATTTTACGGGTTTGATTTAAATACCTAAAATTTAATGTTCTGTGAATAAAACTGCCTTACCTTGTATCCGTGTTGTACTCTTTGTTGTTTCCCTGCGTTTGAGGCCTTTTTGAAGCGTTTTCAGCGAAAACCGTAAAATCTTTGTAAATCGAATCTTTGTAACACAACACCGCTCGAAGGCAAGAGTCACGTTCGCGTACGTGTCATTTATTCCACTTATTTCGCGCTTGGGCCGCCTGTGGTTTAAAGTGCCCAACAGAGCTGGCATTCTTTAATTATTGGGGCAGATTATGCCACAAACAGACCTTGTTATAACCAAAACTTCGTTTTGGATAATTGGTATGCGGCTTGGGCAGAGCAATTTTTTCCTGGACGTTTCTCAAATTATATTTCGTGTTGCGTAGGCTTTGTCATGGGCTGCTTCCGAGTAAAGAGTTTTCTTTTGTTTTTATTAGGCGGCTTCTACAAATGGAGAGAAGAAGATTGGTCATTCTGACTTGGCTTGTTGTGATTTTCTGTAAGTATTTGTTTTACTGTGTAGAATTTTCCGGGTTTTTTTTATTTTGAACATAGAAACATATATTTAATTTGCTGAAAGAAACAAATAATCACGCAAACGGTCGCTCGTCGCATAAGTTTGAGCTCTTTGTAACGTCCGATCTCGTACACCGCGCAAACTGTTATGTTACGTTAAATCTTTGATCAACTTTCGGCACGCTTCATCAATACTGCATCTTCTTCGACGACGTAGTCATTTGTGAAGTATTGCTTGGTTTACAGTGCACGAAAATATTACATCTGATCGCTGCTAGAATGACAAAAAATGTCGGTGCATTGCAGGCAGCCGTTCTTTCGTCACGCAATGCAATGTCATGGACATTCTACTTGGAGGGGTGGGGGGGGGGGGGGTGGAGGATTTTGAAAATGCGAAAATGCTTTATTACTGAACATATACATACCCATGGCAACGACCAGTGAATACGTTACATGACCGTTTGCGGAGACGAGCGACCAGAGAATTGTGCTAAAATGGCATTTGGACCTGTCTTTTACAGCATATTTAAGGTTAGAACATTTCGAAATGATTTTCTATGGGCTTATTTTAACCTAAATGTAATATGGGTTAAGACATGTGCACGGACTAAAATTTATATCTGACCCGCAAGTTCAAAGTTTACCGCGAAGGCTCAAATATTTGCATTTTTTACCGACTTTGCCCAAAGAAATTTTTACAGGAATCTATAGACCATCCTTCAAACATTCAACCACCAGAAGCAGTTAATCGATTTGAAGGTTTCGCACAGGGTGAAAATTAATTTTATTCACGAGGTAGTTTTACTACAGTGAATTGTATGCCTTCGAAATTAAATTATTTCGTATACACAGAACAACGCAGTATTTCCCAAAATCATTCCAACAGATATTTAGAGGTTGTAAAAAGTGATTTGAGTGTTTTAAATGCGGTAGAATGATTTTGTCGGAGGGTGTAAACTGCAGGTTGCAGGTTGCAGGTAAAAAGTTAAAATAAGATTAAATTTAGAGATACAGTTGACTATAAGAATAAGCGAGAAAACGGAACGACGTTTCGGTGTCATCCTGGCACCATTATCAGAGGTAACGAAGAAGTAACAAAGTGGGCGATGGTAGAGTTGATAAGAGAATCAGGGTACTTGAGTTTATAGAACATCAGTTTGAACCGTTCACATTCTGTTGTGAATAGATCCCAGGTCGACGACAAGCGAAAAGCACGGTTTAACATTGTCTTGACTAGGGACCTTTTGTAGCGGTTATCGACACGACTCTGATGGTGAAGGAGAAGACCGGTGTTTGTTGGTCTCCGGTAAACACTGGTTACTAGCTTACAGCCTTTCTTACATATTTCAATGTCGACAAAAGGCAGCTTACCATTAGTCACGATCTCCATGGTGAAAGAAATGGAAGGATGACAGTTGTTCAAAGTCACCAGAAAGGCTTCAGCTGTCGGTATATCTTTGACTGCAGCTAGTGTGTCATCCACATAGCGTTTGTAGAAATCTGGCAATTTGTTCTCGTTTTGTAGTTTTTCTTCGAATGAACAAAGAAAAGTATTAGCCATGAGGGGGACCAAGGGAGAGCCCATCCCACTCCGTCAGTTTGCTCGTAGAGCTTACCATTGAATTGAAAAAGCTGGTCCTTTGTTGCTACTGACAGCAGCTCAATCAAATCAGGCTTGCTGATGTTCAGATTGTGTGTTTTGTTGAACCAGTTGTCAATAAAAGCTTTATCAGCAAGGATCTCGATAGTTTCTTGTAGCGGGACGTTCGTAAATAGAGAAGAGACATCATAGGATACTAGGATGTCAGTCTCATTAATGCTCAAATCACGAATCTCGTCAGCGAAGGAAAAAGGTCAGATATAGTGTAGCTATTGGTCGACAGAGGTAGTGTTTCAGTGGTCGTCCTCGTGTCTCAGGGTCTTTCCGAGCTAACGGTGACAAATTTAGCTGTGTCATTTATGGATGCTTCACTCAAAAGGCGAACATATTCTGCCTTATCCATAACAACCACTCCTGTCCCTTTATCAGGTTTTGTGATTACGATGTCATCTCTTCGTTTTAGTTGTTCAATAGCTCGCGGTAGACACGAGGACGACCACTGAAACACTACCACCCTTTACTGATGAAAGAGAAGCACCTTGAATCCGTCGTTAGGAAAATTCTCCCGAAGCAGATTGCCGACTCAATTTGCCCGAAAGGATCATGACTCGCCCATCTTTATGGTCTCCCAAAGACACATAAAAAGAAGCTAGCAATGAGGCCCATTCTATCAGCCACAAGTACCTACTAGAAATACGTGACTCGCAAAACCTCGCGAAGCTGGAGCTGGGTGGAAAACCCTTTTTACTCGTACTGTAGCATCAAATGAGGAGATTAAAAGGGGCATAGGATTTTTTTATGAGCATGGTCTTTTCGTAGTTCCACAGGCTAGTTTGCGGTTGAAAATCTATTTCTGACGCGACGTAATGTACAACGGGCGTGCAGCGCTATCGTGTTCGATGAATTTATTTCCCACGGAAAATTATTTTACCGCGGCCACAAACGTGTAATTTCTTCAATGCAATCTTTCACAAAAAAGATTCCTAAAAGAAAGGGAAAATATTCTGGAGAGATAGTTCTGTATCCAGTGAATATTGATGAACGTTGCAGTTGAAATTTGATCATGCACGCATATTTTTTTCCGATGTATACAAATTTTTTTCAGACGACGCCAGACAGTCTGACGTCATTCATACTTTGTTTGCGCACTGTTGCCAGGCAACAGCACGGACACCTTCACGGAAATATATAAACATATATATAAATATATGTTCGGCTCGAATTCGCACGGCTTAGCTCCCGAGCGCGGCCTTCGGCCCGACAAATTTATTAACCTCGCTTCGCGAGGAATAACTACGTTCTCGCCAGATATCTCGACAATAAACTTAAACCTCTGTCAACCAATAGCTACACTATATCTGACACATTTTCCTTCGCTGACGAGATTCGTGATTTGAGCATTAATGAGACTGACATCCTAGTATCCTATGATGTCTCTTCTCTATTTACGAACGTCCCGCTACAAGAAAAACTATCGAGATCCTTGCTGATAAAGCTTTTATTGACAACAGGTTCAACAAAACACACAATCTGAACATCAGCAAGCCTGATTTGATTGAGCTGCTGTCAGTAGCAACAAAGGACCAGCTTTTTCAATTCAATGGTAAGCTCTACGAGCAAACTGACGGAGTGGGGATGGGCTCTCCCTTGGGCCCCCTCATGGCTAATACTTTTCTTTTTTCTACCGAAGAAAAAATACAAAACGGGAACAAATTGCCAGATTTCTACAAACGCTATGTGGATGACACACTAGCTGCAGTCAAAGATATACCGACAGCTGAAGCCTTCCTGGTGACTTTGAACAACTGTCATCTTTCCATTTCTTTCACCATGGAGATCGTGACTAGTGGTAAGCTGCCTTTTGTCAGCATTGAAATATGTAAGAAAGGCTGTAAGCTAGTAACCAGTGTTTACCGGAGACCAACAAACACCGGTCTTCTCCTTCACGATCAGAGTCGTGTCGATAACCGCAACAAATGGTCCCTGGTCAGACAATGTTAAACCGTGCTTTTCGCTTGTCGTCGACCTGGGATCTAATCACAACAGAATATGAACGGTTCAAACTGATGTTCTATAAACTCAAGTACCCTGATTCTCTTATCAACTCTACCATCGCCCACTTCGTTACTTCTGTGACGTTACGAGACACGCTACCGACGCCTCAAACTAAAAACATCCATCGAATAGTCTTACCATTCAAAGACCAGAGGTCAGCTGACATAGTAAAGAAACATCTTTCTGACTTAAGCAACAAAATTGACCACATTCTTCAGCCAGTTTTCAGGAGCCGTAAATTTGGTGACGATCTTAAAGTGCAGGAGCCTAAGCCACCCTTGAGCAATCAACAGTGTGTTGTGAATCACTTTGTATGTGATCTGTGTGATGCAGATTACGTCGGCTCTACCAGCCGTCACCTTTACCAACGCATTGATGAACATCGGTTCTCCGCCATCGGGAAACACCTAAAGAATAATCACCAAGTTGACACAATTGGCGACCTGACAAGCAACTTCACCATCCTAAAGAAATGTCAGGGAACGCTTGATTTCTTAATCTTTGAAATGCTTTGGATCCGCAAGAAGAAACCGAGTCTACACGCCCAGTCAGACTCCATTCGCGCGAAACTATTTGGCTAACGGACGTAACTCTCATTTTATAACACCTTCTGAATGAAAACCAGACAGTTACTTTTAGTCTTAATTTAATTTATTCTATTTCGCACCCTTACTTTATGTATAAAATATTATACATAAAACTAAATAAAAATAAAACTCGCATAATAGAATGTTTTACTCTGGTTTATTTGAATGAATCTGTTAGATAAATACGTCATTCGAAAGCTAACGTAGATAAGTGAAATGATTTGGAAGACTCAATGAGATAAATGTCGAAAATATTGCCGTGTTTCATCGTTTATTTAGGGGCAGCTTCCTGGTTTTGCTATTTCGGTGTTGAAAAAAAAAAAAAATAGGCTAAATATCAGGTCAAATCATTTGCGGATTAGTCTTTAAAACCCCCGGAGATGCCACCGACAAACTGTTACAAAAGCCAAAAAGGTCGACTGACTCTCACGCTAAATATTACATTGATTGATATTTTATTTACCTTTCCTTTCCTGAAAAGGAATGCCGCCTCGATTTATATTCTCACTTTCAGGATTGGATGGAAATGGAGAATCGGGGAGTGCGGAGTGTGGAAAATATGGAGTATGGAATATGCGGAGTGTGGAAAATAAGGAGTATGGAAAATACGGAGTATGATCACATAAAGGTTCATTCTGCAAATGTAAATGGTGACATGTTAAGTCTCAACTGTAAAAACTACAACGTGCGTAGTATGATCACATAAATATTAAAGGAACTAAATCTGCCTAGTGATCTCAAGAGGACGGAACTTCATCCTTTCTTGGTCTTCATCAAATTTGAATGCTATCGCAGCTTTTTTAACAAACGTCATTTTGGTCTTATCAATTTAAATTTGGTTGACACCAAAGCTCTGTAAACTACGGATTCAATGAAAGCTTGCCTGTTGAACATGGGTTTTTTTTTCGCTGAATTTGCGCGAAGCTTGGGTCGTAGTGTTCGTATAGTCTCGGTTATACACTAAAGCTCCAGTTGCTTGATCCCTTCTCATTGTCCTTTAATGTTTTCAGTTATACTGGTATCGACATCGACAACATTAACACAGCAATTTAGATTTACTTAGCAGTGCTACAAAATAACTGGATTTCATTAGATCGTTAACATCCCGGTCACGGTCGAAAACCGGAAGCGTTTCTTAGACAGGTGTTTGTGTCCTGTTGTAAAGTGACAGACATGAAAACTAGCATTTTCTCTCCGTTCTCGTTGTTTAAGGTCTCTACTACCGTTTCGTTGCCGTTATAGTTGAGAGTTACAAAGAAAGTTTAGGAACCCTCAGGGAAATTTAACCCTTTAATAGGACGTGTAAACTATTCAGACTAGAAACGTTTTAGTTTTGTTCTTCCGTTTCGTTCAAATTATCAAGAGTAAAACATTTCGAAGCATTTTTTTATGTTGTATAAATGCGTTAAAATGCCTTGAAATTAATAAATCTGTCAACTAGAAGTTAATGCATTTTCCACACTCTGCATATTCCATACTCCATATTTTCCACACTCCGCACTCCGTAATCTTCGTTTTCAATCCAATCCTGAAAGTGAGAATATAAATCGAGACGGCATTCCTTTTCAGGAAAGGAAAGGTAAATAAAATCTCAATTAATGTAATTTTAGCGTGAGAGTCAGCCGACCTTTGGCTTATGTAACAGTCTGTCGGTGGCATCTCCGGGGGATTAAAGGACCAATCCCATTATCCGCAAATGATTTGACCTGAAATTTAGTCAAATTTTTTTTTAACACCGAAATAGCAAAACAAGGAAGCTGCGCCTAAATAAACAATGAAACACGGCAATATTTTCGACATTTATCGACATTTTCATTTTTCTATATTTTTTTAATTTTAACCTACAACCTGCAACCTGCAAGCCGTAACCTGCGACCTCTAACCTGCAACCTGCAACCTGCAACCTGCAACCCGTAACCTGCAACCTGTAACCTGTAACCTGCAACCTGCAACCCGTAACCTGCAACCTGTAACCTGAACCTGCAACCCGTAACCTGCAACCTGTAACCTACAACCTGCAACCTGCAACCCGTAACCTACAAGCTGCAAGCTGCAAGCTGCAACCCGCAACCCGCAACCTGCAACCTGCAACCTGCAACCTGTAACCTGCAGTTTACACCCTCCGTGATTTGTTTTTGCATGCGAGGCTCTCAAACCCGTAAAATAATTTAGCGCCTCAAATGACAAAGGATAAAAGGATAAAAAGATATTTCACAGAAAAAAAAACTATACAGTGATTTTAGTTATATCCTAGCCTATCTAATATTAAAAGACGAAAGAAATCGAATTTTCCACCCTTGCCGCGAAATTTAGAATTTGTCTGATTTTTACAGACAGGCGCTCTTAAAACGTAAATTTACAACCATCCTATACACAATATTTATATTCAATACAAATTGGCAAAAACAACTATTCAAAACTGGGGGCGGCTCTAGTGAATACTATTTATTTCTAGTTTATACCGTGGTTTAGTTATAAATTGTTTTCCATTCATTGTTTAAATTACGCCCCACTAATCCTTATTGGAGTTAAGTCAGCGTTAAACATTTTAAAAATAACTTACAATGGTTGAGAGATGCTTTCAATCTTTTTTGCAGCCATGACAAATAGTCCACAGGCTCAAGCGACAACGGTTCTATTGCCATCTTGTAAGTAGAATTAGACTATGCATGTCGACTGACGGACGTTCAATTGGAAACCGGCCACACTTATACTAATAGCAATTCCAAGACAAAAACAAGGTCAAACATTTAAAACCAAGCCTAGTGGAGGGGGGTGAATATAGGTCTACGGAGCGGCGGATTTAGTAAATATTTTAGTTCGGATTCTGGATTCAGAGCGAAATTTTAACGGATCTGGGGATCCTATGATCACAGCGGATCGCTCTTTTTTTCTCGTATCTGCAATATTTTGTTTCGATACAGACGTTGGTTCCATGAATATTTCTTTGATAGTCGTCCTCAACGCTAAAACACAATATCATACAGGGCAATTCCAACAACTGAAGTCGCTTTGTATCTCGCGTATCATCTAACGCGGCAAACAATTTGCGGATTCGGATTTAGTTGATTTTTTGAGCGGATCGACGGATTCAGCCATTAATTATAGCGGATCGGCGGGTTTACATACCCGTATTCACCCCCCTCCCCCCCCCCCCCCCCCTAGTGCCAGGAGGCAAGTACTCTCATCTATGCTCCGTGACCCCCTGGTGGGATGGTCGCACTTGGATTTGGCTGAGCAATAAACCTATAGTTCCAAAATGGCTTCCATTTAAAAAAAAATTGTTAACATTCAAATCAGCCCTTCTTGCCTCGTTCAAGGTAAAATATTCTTTTCATTTTTGAGCTTAAGAACGAGGTAAAGAAAGCTACTTTGAATACCAACACAACAACATTAAAATGGTAGCATTTTGGAATAATGTATATTAATAGGCGATTTTCTCGACAACGTTTTTCCACTACAACTACCAGAATCCGCTTCCTCTTCCCTTTCTTGTTTAAACTTTGCAATCCCATTGATGTTTAGAAAACAATATCCCTAATTTGCAAGGGGAAACAACAAAGTGTAGGATTCAAGTAGTTGTCGTAAAGGACACCATCGGAAAAATGGCATGGTAAGGACACTCGATATCTGTAATTAATTTAATTTAAAAATTCAGCACCATTAACGAAAGTTGTAAAGGGAATGGTAAGATTATTTTGGAGTTTACACATAAGGTGTGGGAAGAAGGTTTATTCAGTTTATGCCGCGGTTTAGTTATGGATTGCCTTCCAGTTATTTATATTTAACGCCCAACGAATCCTTATCGGGGCAAACTCAGTATTAAACTTTGTAAAAACAACTTGAAATGAACTGATAGGAAGCAAAGGTTGAGAGCTGCTTTTTAAAATCATTTTTTGGAGTATTGGCAACCACTCTACTGGCTCCCAGGCCACCATTTCCAACGGCATCTTGTATGTAGAATTAGACTATGCATGTTGACTGTACGGACGCTCAATTGAAACCACACTAATAGTAACACCAATACGGAGACTAAGACTAAACACTTACAGCCAATTCACGTCACGCGCGACCGGTATTTTTTTTAAATTTGAACAGAGTTTTGAAATTTACATGTCAGTTTTGAACATCGTAGAAATTTCTGTGGTTTATTGACGGTATAAAGCTATGAATTTTTCTTTACCTGGCCTACCTGTCAAATCTTTGCTTTTTTCACAAAAACGATCACTTGACATGTCACGTGATCTATAGCACTACATATTATGCTTAGAAATTTTCAGAATGATAAGATCTTTTTATCTGCCAAATTTCAGTTCAGTGCCATTGAATTTGTTAAAGTTATCTAGAATAAAACATTTTTTCCTCCTAAAAGCCCTTAACCCAGGCCTTAAACTGCTTGAATGATAGCAATACTAAGACCAAGACGAAACCCAACACCATCAATTAAATATTTTATAATCCTGAAGGAAACACCGTGTCTAAATAAAGATTTTACCTTACTTTACCTTACCTTACCTTACCTTACCTTACCTTACCAAGGCTGCCCCCCCCCCCCCCCCCAGGCTAGTGCCTGTGGAGAATCGAACTCAGTTCTTATTAGGAAGTGGTAGTTTGTTGTTGTTGTTGTTGTCTTTGTACACGTGTTCTACTAAACGTTTGTGCCTAAATGAGAGTACGCCTTCAAATATTTGTATCTAGCTCTTTCAAAGTAAAAAAATTTGCATGCCGAGTGACTCTTTAAAAAGTAGTTTCTTGAACGAACGTTTTACAACAAGACGCCTATGGGCGTTTACGAGGAACACGTTAGTGTTGTTTAGCACTAGTGGCGTTTTTTATTCCCATTGTACGCCTCGCCGAATTTTAAACCTATCCTCCCTACGCGATTGAACTAATTGAATAGTTTTACTCAGAAAGATAGCGTTTTATATTGCGTTACTATACTTGAAATTATACCGGAAATTGAGTTATGATAACGTAATGACCGACAGATACAGACCTGACAAACGTTTAATATTGAAAAATAATCAATATACAAACAGTTTCTGTCTCCAAATCAGAGGTGAAAACGTAAGGATTAAAGCATCCGTGTGAAGCACGAGGTATTCTTCTTAATCAATTTTCCTCTTTATTTTATTTATAAATGTAAACAGCGGAACATTTAAAAATTCACGAGCATCGATTACAAATCTTATCGCAACGCGCTATTTATATTCTGGCTACGGTTTGTAATGTCAGTAGCTTTCCTCAATGAAAACATTTAGTAAATGTGCCTTTTGAAAATGGTTTGCTACAAAGTGCAATGAAGCAAGGCTTAACTCGTACTTCCAATGTGACCTGATGTGACCAACAATATCAACCTTCCCTCTTCCAAAACCAACTGAAGAAAGACAGTAAAAGAGAGTACGACCCTGGCTACAATGTAGCTGAATCATCATTTCTTTTTATGTTTCATATAGATGTATTCCTATATCTATTTGGTTAGTTTGTTTATTATTTTATTCATTAATTTTTCTGTTATTTTTCAGCACCAACAAGCCCAACCCCAACCCAAAGCCCAAGCCCAAGCCCAAGCCCAAGCTCAACGCCAACCCCAACCCCAAGCTCAAGCCCAACCCCAACCCCAACCCCAAGCCCAACCCCAAGCCCAACCCCAACCCCAACCCCAACCCCAAGCCCAACCCCAAGCCCAAGCCCAAGCCCAAGCCCAAGCCCAAGCCCAAGCCCAAGCCCAACGCCAACCCCAAGCCCAACCCCAACCCTAACCCCAACCCCAAGCCCAACCCCAACCCCAACCCCAACCCCAAGCCCAAGCCCAAGCCCAAGCCCAAGCCCAACCCCAACCCCAACCCCAACCCCAACCCCAACCCCAACCCCAGCCCCAAGCCCAAGCCCAAGCCCAAGCCCAAGCCCAAGCCCAAGCCCAAGCCCAACCCCAACCCCAAGCCCAACCCCAACCCCAACCCCAAGCCCAAGCCCAAGCCCAACCCCAAGCCCAAGCCCAAGCCCAACCCCACCCCCACCCCCAACCCCAACCTCAGGCCTATGGCAATCTTCGACCTCCACACCCCCCACCTTTACTCCTGTTAGCCCAGGTAAGTTTTCACGTCTACTTTATTTTTTGGGGCCGTAGGTCTTTACAGATCCGATATGCTGTGCCTTTTAAGCATGGTTTTCTCCATGCGTTTCAATGTTAAGATGGCTTTATCCATCTACATTTTGACTTTGCGAGACCGGATTTCGATGCTTCGCCTGCTTTCTTCTTGAGGCACGTGATGTGGCAGCGCGTGATTCGGGAGGCGGGCGGGTTCAAAGTACTAAACTTAATAGAGCATAATAGAATGTTTTACTCTGGTTTATTTGAATGAATCTGTGAGATAAATACGTCATTCGAAAGCTAATGGAACGTAGATAAGTGAAATGATTTGGAAGACTCGATGAGATAAATGTCGAAAATATTTCACAGAAAAAAAACTATACAATGATTTTAGTTATATCCTAGCCTATCTTATATTAAAATACGAAACTAAGAAATCGAATTTTACACCCTTGCCGCGAAATTTAGAATTTGTCTGATTTTTACAGACAGGCGCTCTTAAAACGTAAATTTACAATCATCCTATACACAATATTTATATTCAATACAAATCGGCAAAAACAACTATTCAAAACTGGGGGCAGCTCTAGTGAACACTATTTATTTCTAGTTTATAACGTGGTTTAGTTATAAATTGTTTTCTATTCTTTGTTTAATTACGCCCCACTAATCCTTAGTGGAGTAAAGTCAGCGTTAAATATTTAAAAAATAACTTACAATGGTTGAGAGATGCTTTCAATCTTTTTTGCAGCCATTACAAATAGTCCACAGGCTCAAGCGACAACGGTTCTATTGCCATCTTGTAAGTAGAATTAGACTATGCATGTCGACTGACGGACGTTCAATTGGAAACCGGCCACACTTATAAGCCTAGTGGAGGGGGGTGAATATAGGTCTACGGATCGGCGGATTTAGTAAATATTTTAGTTCGGATTCTGGATTCAGAGCGAAATTTTAACGGATCTGCGGATCCTATGATCACAGCGGATCGCGGTTTTATCCAGTTTTGGGCCTGGATTTTGGATTTTGGTTGTTAGGAAGTTCAAGTTTGCTCTTTTTTTCTCGTATCTGCAATATTTTGTTTCGATACAGACGTTAGTTCCATGAATATTTCTTTGATAGTCATCCTCAACGCTAAAACACAATATCATACAGGGCAATTCCAACAACTGAAGTCGTTTTGTATCTCGCGTATCATTTAACGCGGCAAACAATTTGCGGATTCGGATTTAGTTGATTTTTTGAGCGGATCGACGGATTCAGCCATTAATTATCGCGGATCGGCGGGTTTACATACCCGTATTCACCCCCCTCCCCTCCCCCCCCCCCCCCCCCCTAGTGCCAGGAGGCAAGTACTCTCATGTCTGCTCCGTCACCCTGCTTCATCCCTGGTGGGATGGTCGCACTTGGATTTGGCTGAGCAATAAACCTATAGTTCCAAAATGGCTTCCATTTAAAAAAAAATTGTTAACATTCAAATCAGCCCTTCTTGCCTCGTTCAAGGTAAAATATTCTTTTCATTTTTGAGCTTAAGAACGAGGTAAAGAGGGGCTACTTTGAATACCAACACAACAACATTAAAATGGTAGCATTTTGGAATAATGTATATTAATAGGCGATTTTCTCGACAACGTTTTTCCACTACAACTACCAGAATCCGCTTCCTCTTCCCTTTCTTGTTTAAACTTTGCAATCCCATTGATGTTTAGAAAACAATATCCCTAATTTGCAAGGGGAAACAACAAAGTGTAGGATTCAAGTAGTTGTCGTAAAGGACACCATCGGAAAAATGGCATGGTAAGGACACTCGATATCTGTAATTAATTTAATTTAAAAATTCAGCACCATTAACGAAAGTTGTAAAGGGAATGGTAAGATTATTTTGGAGTTTACACATAAGGTGTGGGAAGAAGGTTTATTCAGTTTATGCCGCGGTTTAGTTATGGATTGCCTTCCAGTTATTTATATTTAACGCCCAACGAATCCTTATCGGGGCAAACTCAGTATTAAACTTTGTAAAAACAACTTGAAATGAACTGATAGGAAGCAAAGGTTGAGAGCTGCTTTTTAAAATCATTTTTTGGAGTATTGGCAACCACTCTACTGGCTCCCAGGCCACCATTTCCAACGGCATCTTGTATGTAGAATTAGACTATGCATGTTGACTGTACGGACGCTCAATTGAAACCACACTAATAGTAACACCAATACGGAGACTAAGACTAAACACTTACAGCCAATTCACGTCACGCGCGACCGGTATTTTTTTTAAATTTGAACAGAGTTTTGAAATTTACATGTCAGTTTTGAACATCGTAGAAATTTCTGTGGTTTATTGACGGTATAAAGCTATGAATTTTTCTTTACCTGGCCTACCTGTCAAATCTTTGCTTTTTTCACAAAAACGATCACTTGACATGTCACGTGATCTATAGCACTACTTATTATGCTTAGAAATTTTCAGAATGATAAGATCTTTTTATCTGCCAAATTTCAGTTCAGTGCCATTGAATTTGTTAAAGTTATCTAGAATAAAACATTTTTTCCTCTTAAAAGCCCTTAACCCAGGCCTTAAACTGCTTGAGTGATAGCAATACTAAGACCAAAACGAAACCCAACACCATCAATTAAATATTTTATAATCCTGAAGGAAACACCGTGTCTAAATAAAGATTTTACCTTACTTTACCTTACCTTACCTTACCTTACCTTACCCCTTACCTTACCTTACCTTACCAAGGCTGCCCCCCCCCCCCCCCCCAGGCTAGTGCCTGTAGAGAATCGAACTCAGTTCTTATTAGGAAGTGGTAGTTTGTTGTTGTTGTTGTTGTCTTTGTACACGTGTTCTACTAAACGTTTGTGCCTAAATGAGAGTACGCCTTCAAATATTTGTATCTAGCTCTTTCAAAGTAAAAAAATTTGCATGCCGAGTGACTCTTTAAAAAGTAGTTTCTTGAACGAACGTTTTACAACAAGACGCCTATGGGCGTCTACGAGGGACACGTTAGTGTTGTTTAGCACTAGTGGCGTTTTTTATTCCCATTGTACGCCTCGCCGAATTTTAAACCTATCCTCCCTACGCGATTGAACTAATTGAATAGTTTTACTCAGAAAGATAGCGTTTTATATTGCGTTACGATACTTGAAATTATACCGGAAATTGAGTTATGATAACGTAATGACCGACAGATACAGACCTGACAAACGTTTAATATTGAAAAATAATCAATATACAAACAGTTTCTGTCTCCAAATCAGAGGTGAAAACGTAAGGATTAAAGCATCCGTGTGAAGCACGAGGTATTCTTCTTAATCAATTTTTCCTCTTCATTTCATTTATAAATGTAAACAGCGGAACATTTAAAAATTCACGAGCATCGATTACAAATCTTATCGCAACGCGCTATTTATATTCTGGCTACGGTTTGTAATGTCAGTAGCTTTCCTCAATGAAAACATTTAGTAAATGTGCCTTTTGAAAATGGTTTGCTACAAAGTGCAATGAAACAAGGCTTAACTCGTACTTCCAATGTGACTTGATGTGACTAACAATATCAACCTTCCCTCTTCCAAAACCAACTGAAGAAAGACAGTAAAAAAGAGTTCGACCCTGGCTACAATGTAGCTGAATCATCATTTCTTTATATGTTTCATATAGATGTATCAATATATCTCTTTGGTTAGTTTGTTTATTATTTTAATCATTAATTTTTCTGTTATTTTTCAGCACCAACAAGCCCAACTCCAACCCCACCCCCAACCCCAACCCCAAGCCTATGGCAATCTTCGACCCCCACACCCCCCACCTTTACTCCTGTTAGCCCAGGTAAGTTTTCACGTCTACTTTATTTTTTGGGGCCGTAGGTCTTTACAGATCCGATATGCTGTGCCTTTTAAGCATGGTTTTCTCCATGCGTTTCAATGTTAAGATGGCTTTATCCATCAACATTTTGACTTTGCGAGACCGGATTTCGATGCTTCGCCTGCTTTCTTCTTGAGGCACGTGATGTGGCAGCGCGTGATTCGGGAGGCGGGCGGGTTCAAAGTACTAAACTTAATAGAGCATGGGTTTTGTTGCATTTTATTTGAGCTGGCTCTGTTGCTGGTTTCATCATAGAACTGCTACACCGTGCTGACGAGTTCAAATAAGAACGAAACAGCTGTCCACGGTTGCAGCCCTGTTTTGTCGGTTTCTGTCGGGTTGTTGTCTGGCAAAGTGAACTTTTTCACGTACAATCAGCCTTGCAGTTATTGTTTAAACTTGTCAAGGAACTTGAAACTTGGTAAGGAACAACAAGCAGCGTATGGAAACTTGAACATTAGTCAACTTTTACGCTTGCAAATATAGGGCTAACCTCTAGTTTTCCTTTTCAAGATGTTGTTTTATAATTTTATTTCCCTCATCTTTAATTAATAAAAAAGATGTGTGATGTTATGTCATGTTATCTTATGTTATGTTTTATGCTATGTAATGTCATGTTACATTACGTTACGTTAGGTTACGTTACGTTAGGTTACGTTACGTTACGTAACGTTATGTTATGTTATAGTATCGTGGTGCCATGACACTAATAGTGCGAGAGGGGGTAAAAATGTAAGCTTTTAGGCACCCAAGCTAGTTTAAGGGCACTCCACTACAGTCCACTATTGTCTTTAAAAACTACCACTCGCGTTAGAGCCCAAATCAGACTAAGCCATATTCGGTAGAAGTAGAGGAAGAACATGAGCATTTCGATTACTTTTTCTCGGTTTTTGTCGCCGCCAAGATAATAAGATGACGTTAATAGAGGGAGGCCGCTGCACAAAATTTGTCGGTTCAAATACTTTCTGTTTGGGTAATAGCGGACGCATGTCACGTACTTTCGGGCTCCTTTTTAAGGGTATGCTGTTTTCAGGTTGGTCAGAGGTCTATTTTTTATGCAGGTCTAAATGTTACCTTGAAGACCAAAAATCTCGTTAAAAAAACTTTCGTCGCAGTAGCACTTCAATGAAAGTTGTAACAAAATTTTCAACATTGCTCTGGAGTTTATACATATGTTGTAGAGAGAAGGTATACCGCGGTTAATTTGTAGATTGCCTTCCGGCCATTTATATAACGCCCCGTTAATCCTCAATGTAGCAAAGTCAGTATTAAACATTGTAAATGAACTGATAAAAAGAGCTGAGGTTGAGATGTGCTTTAAATCCTTTTTTGCAGTCGTCACGGCAAGTATTGAACAGCCTCAGCTGAGTACACCGGTTCCAACGGCATGTTGTAAGTAGAATTTGACTACTTATGTCGACTGTATGGAAGCTCAATTGAAACCACACATACTGATAGCAATACTAAGACCAAGACGACACCCAACACCATCAATTAAATATTTTATAATCCTGAAGGAAACACCGTGTCTAAATAAAGATTTTATGTTGTTGTTGTCTTTGTACACGTGTTCTACTAAACGTTTGTGCCTAAATGAGAGTACGCCTTCAAATATTTCTATCTAGCTCTTTCAAAGTAAAAAAATTTGCATGCCGAGTGACTCTTTAAAAAGTAGTTTCTTGAACGAACGTTTTACAACAAGACGCCTATGGGCGTTTACGAGGAACACGTTAGTGTTGTTTAGCACTAGTGGCGTTTTTTATTCCCATTGTACGCCTCGCCGAATTTTAAACCTATCCTCCCTACGCGATTGAACTAATTGAATAGTTTTACTCAGAAAGATAGCGTTTTATATTGCGTTACTATACTTGAAATTATACCGGAAATTGAGTTATGATAACGTAATGACCGACAGATACAGACCTGACAAACGTTTAATATTGAAAAATAATCAATATACAAACAGTTTCTGTCTCCAAATCAGAGGTGAAAACGTAAGGATTAAAGCATCCGTGTGAAGCACGAGGTATTCTTCTTAATCAATTTTTCCTCTTTATTTCATTTATAAATGTAAACAGCGGAACATTTAAAAATTCACGAGCATCGATTACAAATCTTATCGCAACGCGCTATTTATATTCTGGCTACGGTTTGTAATGTCAGTAGCTTTCCTCAATGAAAACATTTAGTAAATGTGCCTTTTGAAAATGGTTTGCTACAAAGTGCAATGAAGCAAGGCTTAACTCGTACTTCCAATGTGACCTGATGTGACCAACAATATCCACCTTCCCTCTTCCAAAACCAACTGAAGAAAGACAGTAAAAGAGAGTACGACCCTGGCTACAATGTAGCTGAATCATCATTTCTTTATATGTTTCATATAGATGTATTCATATATCTCTTTGGTTAGTTTGTTTATTATTTTATTCATTAATTTTTCTGTTATTTTTCAGCACCAACAAGCCCAACCCCAACCCCACCCCCAACCCCAACCCCAAGCCTATGGCAATCTTCGACCTCCACACCCCCCACCTTTACTCCTGTTAACCCAGGTAAGTTTTCACGTCTACTTTATTTTTTGGGTCCGTAGGTCTTTACAGATCCGATATGCTGTGCCTTTTAAGCATGGTTTTCTCCATGCGTTTCAATGTTAAGATGGCTTTATCCATCTACATTTTGACTTTGCGAGGCCGGATTTCGATGCTTCGCCTGCTTTCTTCTTGAGGAACGTAATGTGGCAGCGCGTGATTCGGGAGGCGGGCGGGTTCAAAGTACTAAACTTAATAGAGCATGGGTTTTGTTGCATTTTATTTGAGCTGGCTCTGTTGCTGGTTTCATCATAGAACTGCTACACCGTGCTGACGAGTTCAAATAAGAACGAAACAGCTGTCCACGGTTGCAGCCCTGTTTTGTCGGTTTCTGTCGGGTTGTTGTCTGGCAAAGTGAACTTTTTCACGTACAATCAGCCTTGCAGTTTGTGTTAAAACTTGTCAAGGAACTTGAAACTTGGTAAGGAACAACAAGCGGCGTATGGAAACTTGAACATTAGTCAACTTTTACGCTTGCACATATAGGGCTAACCTCTAGTTTTCCTTTTCAAGATGTTGTTTTATAATTTTATTTCCCTCATCTTTAATTAATAAAAAAAAATGTGTTATGTTATGTCATGTTATCTTATGTTATGTTTTATGCTATGTAATGTCATGTTACATTACGTTACGTTAGGTTACGTTACGTTACGTTAGGTTACGTTACGTTACGTTATGTTATGCTATGTTATGTTATGTTATGTTATAGTATCGTGGTGCCATGACACTAATAGTGCGAGAGGGGGTAAAAATGTAAGCTTTTAGGCACCCAAGCTAGTTTAAGGGCACTCCACTACAGTCGAGATTGGATTTGCTGTCCGTGATAGAGAACGCTTGTAATAGCAGGGATTATTTTTAGGAATTCTTGCTTGCCAGGACTTTAAACTTCTGCCGTGTTAACGAAGCGTCCGTAATACCGATTGGTCCGCAACACCAAAAATGACTATACATTATTAAACCACATCCTTCAATTTAACAATATATAGGGTCTTGATAAGCAGACAAGCTAATATTATAAGGAAAGCGACAAATTAAAACTTCTGTCATCCTCAGTTAGTTAAAGTACAAAGCGATAGAAGTTGAATTTATAATAAGTAGACAAAAATGTTAATTATGGTAACGTTAATAACAAAATGAACGTGAAACGTGACAATGTAAGAGTTATAAGGATGATTTCAGATTTACATGGTGTAATTGCTGGTTCAAGGAGGGTTGCTGAAGGAGGGTTGCGAACGGAACTCGTCAGGGACAGGGTCTGACGGGCTCCGTTCGCGTGTGGTGTATAACTTTACATGTGCGGGCTGTAATGCCTGTTACGTCGCTGAAACAACCCTGCATTTTTCCACACGCGCACGTGAGCACTTAGCCAGTGATATTGTCATTTCTTGAACAAATTTCAATAATGAGCTGATGTCACTAGTACAAAAAATCTCCCAATAAAAATCGATGAAATCGGAAAAAAATCGAGATAAATCGATAAACGGAACGGGTGTGTCATCGTTTTCAACCGAATAATCGATACAATCGATATTAATCAAATCAGATTAACCGAATTTTATCAATTTATCGATTGGTAGATGGATACCGATTGTTATCGATTAACTGCGCCGGGTGTAGAGCTATTCGGGCTAACCGGAGTGCTATTTAGGCTAACTGGAGAGCTATGAAGGCTAACCGGAGTGTTATTTTCTTAGTAACCAGCCTGACACGTTAAGTATCCGCCATCTTGTAGTTAGAAAAGAAATGGAGTTTTAGGGACCCTACTCTGGTTTACGAACACCACGTTGCAGATGGCAAGTTGTAATAACGACATTTTTGTATGTCTCATCGGCCATCCGGCGCGGATAAACAAGGGCCGCAATCTCCAGTGAGGAAACATGCAGACTGGGCTCGAAAAATATGCTACCACTCTGGCTACTGGAACAAACTACTCATATTGCGCAGTGTATAGTCAATAGAATAACTTCTTCCCAATTGTGCCTTATGTCCATAGGTTGGACACGCCCCTACTATATTACGCATGATGATGATGATGATGATGATGATGATATGAATACTAATTTATCTTTCCTAACAGCTTTATAGTCATAGTGATATTCAGATCAGAATTAAAATGTGTTGTTATAGTTCTGTTCTTGATGCTTGATGATGTTAGTTTCAATAATTTATTTTCTTGCTTTTTATTGTTATATTTAGTTTGCTTGCAAGGAAAATAAATTTAGTCTTGTCCCATGGGTAGGGCATTTGTACCCTCTCTTTGGCTATATCGTGGAGATTTTGGCTATTTAGGCTGATCCCATCGTGGGGTATTTGTAGTTGTCCGTAGAGGGAATATTCGATATCTGTATCATAACATCTTGGGTTCGTCAGTACTCTTCGAGTCCGAAATTTTTTCCAAGCTATTAATTGCTTTGTTTCACAGGGTGTCCAAAAGGAAGAATTCTGAAGGAGACGTCAGGACGCATTAGAGGCTTTGTCGACTCATCTAACCGGTCATGCAGTTGGCAGATCATTGCAAGTAAAGGAAAACGAATCAAGTTGGTAATTGAATACATGTATAGTCAATGGTGCAAGGACTGCAGCTGTAATTACTTGGGCTTTCAAAGTGGCTTCTTCGCAGATGGTGCACCAAGTAAAAGAATGTGTGGTCAACTCCTTGCCAGTGTGACAGTTTACTCCTATTTTGAGACCCTAAAGGTGATGCTTGTCAATGGTGTTAGCAGCGGAAAAACTCGTTTCCTGGCAACTTACACTCAAATTAACTCTACCTACAGTATTTCAACTGGTAAGTTAATGGTATTTGCTTGCAATTAATACATCCTACTAACTGCAAAGAATACATTTTATAAAATGTTTATTATGACCATCAGGTAATAGTATTGGAGAGAATGCATCTTCAGAGTTAAATAAATTAATTTTTTATTCCGTTTTTGGCGAGTAAAACGAGCAATGGCGTAACGACTAACGAGAAAAAATAAACGGTCAAAAACTAAAGAAACGAGTAACGGGAAAAATTAAAATTTCAGTTCAGATCTAAAGTATCTGAGATGTTTCAAAATGTGGATGCCAGCAAATGATTATTTAATATTTATATCAAATCAAGAATGTTTGGTTTTATCAACAAAGTTAACGAGGTAATTTGCCCATCGCCGTGCTGACGTATCGAGCGTTATAATAATAAGTTAAGCAGACTGAATTCGCTCTGACGAAGCCGGGCTAACGCTCGAAATGTGAATACTCGAATCTCTTTACGGTGGCCAAATTACCTTGTAGACTTTCTTGATAAAACCAAACAATCGTTTCCACTCACTAACCTCTTTATCCAAATCAAGTCAAGTCTCTTGTTCTATATTTATTCAGGCAGAGTGAGCTTCTAATAATTTTTTCCCTGTACAAAAAATGCCGACTATGAATTAATTTCAAATTATTAAATTCTCAGTCTCGGATAATGCATTTCTAGCGTTCTGGGCCTAGTTGCTCGAAGCATGGTTAGCGCTAATCCGGGTTAAATACCATGACAACCTATAGGTTTTAATACCTCTTAACCAATGGCTAGCGCTAACCATGCTTCGAGCAACTCAGCCCTGATTGGTTCACTAAATCCCGGTTATCAGCTCATATCCTGTTGTTTGACCTTATATGGAAAACGATTACCCCGGGTGTCGCTAAGCTATTTTTTTTTCGGCAGGAAGCGAAAGTTTCTTCGGAAAACTGGAGAAAAAAAGAAATACCAGACAATGCCATCTCAATATAACAACAATAAAAGCTGCAAAGTTCGGAATAACGCTATTTAATTGTACGTATCTCTGAAGCTTTCTTTAAAATCAGAAAAATTGTACGATTTTACGATTAAGATCACATAATAACAACAACAAAAATAACAACCGGTTACCTTCAAAACTTTCAGGATGGCTTGCAAATTCTGGCGGTGCGAGGTTTTCGCAAAACCGATCGAAGAAATTTATCGCCTTTATGTTTCTTCGCTTTTGCGAGGATTTCAGCTACAAAAGTTCACTGATCAATGAATTCCGTAAGAGCGGCAGCCATAATGTTGGTTTGCGTCGCTCGGCACCACCCAGCAAAACATTTGCACAAATGTGCACAGCTATTACACTTCTCGATAAGCTTGAAGTTTAGAAACTTGCACTGAATGCTTGTCTCAGTGAGTGTACCTCGTACACTTGGCCTTGCCTTAAATGTCTTTAAAACGTCTGCGAGGAATTCAGTTCGGCATAACAAAAAAAAAAGCCGTCCTTGATCTCCTCCTTCGCTCGGCACCATACAGCAGAACATTTGCTCAAATGTGCACAACTATTACGCTTCTCAATGAGCTGGAACTTCAAAAACACTTCTCAAAATCATTAATAATTCAAAAGCCAAAGACAAAGGAAATCATGCACCGTGACGTGTTTGGAAATCTGATGAAAAACTCCTTGTTTTTGCATCCTTAATTTCTCTTTCAAAATCAGTTTGTTTGAGAATTTATATCAAACACTCATCACAGTGTTTCATCACAATAACAAAAACCTCGAAGTTCGTCAAAAATACTCCGCTACGCGTCGTATTTTCAACTCTCTTCTCGGTGTTTGATATGTGATGAAACACTGTGTCTCGTGTTTGATATATTACTCGAATGTTTGTCTCAGAAAGGTGGTAATTCGTACACTTGAACGTTTCTTGAATTTGAGATGTCTGGCTGTGTCCGATTTACTTCGCTTTCGATTTTTCATTCAACTCCGTTCGCAAAGCGATGCACGTGTCTATCTATCTATCTATCTATCTATCTATCTATCTATCTATCTATCTATCTATCTATCTATCTATCTATCTATCTATCTATCTATCTATCTATCTATTGTTCAAACTAATAGCTCCTTTGTACAGGGAACTGCTACAACTATAAGAAATATGCTACGAATAACTCCACCCCAAATCCACAGTGATGGAGGAGCCTAGATTAAGGCTGTTCTGAAATCTTTTCCAGAATGTTCCAAGTACAGATTTCTTAACGAGTCCAACAGAGCAGTAACATATAGGAACAAAAGCATTGGTTACCTCTGTGATTCAAAGATATCTGGCTGGTATCGATTCAGTGGAGACGCTGGAAGTCAAATGGCTGAGTCTTGTCCTGAAATGTATCACTGTAGTACGGACTCACCCGGCTGGCTCAGTGGTAGTCACCCTACTGTAGCTGATGGCGTTGTACAACGCAAAGTGTGTTTTCACTCATCCTCTTTTTTTTATCCTGACTGCTGCCTCTATTCAAGTTACATCAGTGTCCGTAACTGCGGAGCCTTTTACGTTTACAAACTAAATGGCACTCCCTGTTACTTACGTTACTGCGGCAATGCATTACCACAGGCACCAGGTAGGTCAGGAGCCCATTACCCTGGGTTTTTACTGTCATGGTTCCAGGGCGACGCTCATGGTATTATTGTTTACTGAATTCTTGACAAGCTTATTGTACTGATTCGTGAAGTTTGAAATCCTTATTTATCACTTTTTGAGGTCGCCTTTGATTTCACGACTATTTTATCTTTCTTTTCTTGACGTTTTGTTTTGTTTTGCTTGCTTTTTGGTTCGTTTGTTTGTTTGCTTCTTGGAAGTTCTTATAATTCAGCAGACGTCAGAATGATTACTAATTTTAAATCCACTTTAAAATAGTATAACGATAAGTTTGCCACATTGCCAAATCATGTTTTAATGCGAGGTGCTGTCGATACTCTTTTTCATGAAATCTCTTTAGAATGTTTCAACTACACACTTCTTAACGACTCCAACAGAGCAAGAACATACAAGAACAACGACGTCCCATGCACCGATTCAGCGCTGTCTGGTTGGTACCGGTTTGGCGGGAAGGCTGGAATTCAGATGGCGAACAGTTGTGTTCAGATGAATCATTGTGGTACCCGAGACCCCGGCTGGCTTAGTGGGGGACATCCCGCAGTGGCTGATGGGACTGTTGTGCGCAAAGTTTGTTTTACAGATCGGCTAGGCTGTTGTCAGCGTTCACTTTACATTACTGTCCGTAACTGCAGTGGGTTCTACGTTTACAATCTAAAGTCATTAGCTTGTTACTCACGCTACTGTGCGGGCAATGGATCTGAACCAACAACAGCTTCCACAACAGGTAGGGGCAAAAATGAACTAATATCACAGTTTGCCATTGATTATGTCACGGCAATTGCGCAGGGCGGAGACGTATTATTATTATTATTATTATTATTATTATTATTATTATTATTATTACTATAAACCACGAGGAGGTATTTACACGCTACACTCCCCCTACTGTGACATTGTTATACCATAACTGTGTAAAGTATAAAATCTTTTCGTTATAACTTCATTTTCGATGAAATCACCTCTAGCATACCTGCATACCTGAAAACTTTTTTTTTATTAAAGAAGACTTTTCTTTCCTGCAGAAGAGCCATCGACCCCACTTACCGCAACAACAATAGAGCCTACAACATGTGAGTATCGAACGATCTCAAGGGTGTATTTCTTATCTGTTTGTCTTCGTCTGCACCGGTAAAGCTTTCAAGAAAAACATAACTAATGTGGAGCTTTAGTCGGAGAAATGTTGTGATGTCATCGCATTGATGTTTTGTCTTTAAAATTTATTACTTCTAATTCAGTCGCGGTTTTGAATTTTATAGGGATCCATCGGCTTTTAGGAGATAACTATGAGTCTTAACACGCATACAGCGTTTTGGTTAATAGCAGACGGAAAAATGTTCAATTATCACATTTGGTTAATCCAAAGCATAAGTTTTCTCAATGTTATGAAAACCATGAGGTAGAGTCAAGATTTCTGCAAAATATGTGGAGAAATGCTGGACTCATCCTTTAACTCGCAAGTCTTGAATTCAACTGAACAAGACACTTGAATTCAAGTAACATTTCGCTCATACCGTTTTAATTCAAGCTTTTACAGGCCCGTAAAAGTGTTGAATACAAACTTTGCAGTGTTGAATTCCAAGCTACAATTGCTTGATTTCAATCACGAAGTTCAGGACGACACGTGGCTTGTAGAATTGGTGCTTTTATTTTCCATAAAAGCATGGAGCCAAGTCTTTAAAAGAATGTGCATATCAAGTCTTTTGACACAATGGACCTTGAATGCATTGAATGCATATTTTCATCCAGATTGTCGAAAATGTCGATTACTGAAGTTGTGAATTCAAACTTTCAAAAAAGTTTTGAAGTCAACTTACTTGTCGATTATATTAAGTCTATGAAGTCCAACATTTCAGTTTTTGCCGTTGTAAAAACTGTAAATTTTGGGACCTGTAAACTTATTAACAAGTTGTAAATACTTTTCTGTATTCGAAGGTTTACGAGTTACCCGCAAGTGTTGTTTTCAAGTTTACGCGCCGCGCCCGGCGTAACCTTAGACTTAAATTTGGTTCTTAAATATTGCCATTTTTTTTTTCTTTTGATCGATATTTTTGCGCGGTGGTATCATCTGACTCAATATTTACTAAACAACTAGCTAACCGTTTTATTAAACTATTTTTTATTAATATATACATTTTTCAACGCCTGTTTTTTAATAGCTAGATATATAATATTATTGATTCTTCTAACTTCCATTGCGTTTGTCGTCGTCCTCTTCGAATGTTGTCTGCACGTTGGTGTTGCTTGTTAATGGCTAGTCCTTCACTACAAATCACACTGTATATACATGTATTATCTTTTTCTTAAAATTCTACACCCTTCACTGAAACTCCATGATAACATTAATTCTCTTGCCACTCCTTTCACCAATATTTTTCAGTCCTCGTACTCTTCTCCTGAACATTTTAGGTCCTTCATTTGAACACCATGATGACAGTAGCATTCCTATAAATCACCTATGCCTCTCTTTTTGCCAGAATAACTTCATAATACTGACACTCTTTTTTTTTTGTTTCCTCATCTGTAGGGCCCTCGTCGATGTTCGTGTGTCTCAGAGAAAGATATTTTGTTTTAATTACTTGACATTATTGGATTGGCATACAGTGCCGATGGTGGAAACGTCTCCGACTCTTGATCCATCGGTCGTGAGTTCGGCCGGATCCATGTTCAAAGGCTGATAGTTCAGTCCAATGAACGATTTTTATACTTTGTGTTCAGTGTTATTTTCTTTGGGGAAACCGACTAAAAATGCCATAGAAATCACTATCCTGGGACGAGCTGGTATCCCATCCTATTTTGGGATACTAATGCCTGGTCTATGTTGCTATGGTAACTGACGGAAATTTGCAATCGTGATTAAGCCAATTCTGCATGAGTGCCAAACCTGATGCAAATTCGATCTCAGAAAAGATTCGAGTACACTACTTTGAGCAACATGAAAAAATAGCCGGTTGCTTGATAAATAATGTTGGATAAAAGGGGATGTGTCCTAGAGTATCAATCACGGAGTCCTTGATGTACTTAACATTGCTTTGAACTTAATGTGGCTGATCTTCATTCTTTTCCTGTTTTCTTGTTTTTCTCTTTTCAGTTATTATGATCGAAACATTGAAGGACGAACCATTATCAAACCGATAACTCTTGCTTACTGTGTTACGATGGAGCCCAATTCCCTGCCTACTTTCATCTAATGTTAAGGTAAGTTATCAAGCGATCATCACCTCTCCTTTTCTTTCTTCTTTCAATTTCTTTCTCTCCCCTTTTTTTCTTGTCGAATACTGGGATAAACTTCTTCATCGTTAACAACTGCAATTGTGTTTGTGTTTAACCGAACGCATTGTTCTCACTTTTTTTTTCAGTCAATGGAGTCAGACGGAAAACACCACCCAACTTTGGAGAGACAAGGCACAGAGTGTAATCAGAGTGGAAATGGGGCTGTTTAATTTGTTTAAAAAAAGTGTATACTATTAAATAGATTGATTAAACTTTTTCTTTTACAATCGAATATCTGAACATCCTTTTTTTGCCGAAGAGCCTCTCACTTCTTCTTCATTCGAAATAACAATCAGCAGCGTTTGAAACAGGGAGCAGTGTTTTTACAAATATCGGGGGGAGGGGGGGGGGGGGATGTTGTTACCAGATGCAACTGCCGCTAAAATAGACACTGATAGGATTCATATTACATAGCTGGTGACAACAGCTATTTTACTTAATAGCGGGATAATTTGCCCAACTATCATAAAAAAATTGTTTGGCCGCCATTCCGTCTGCTTGTGCAAGTGGTGAAAGTGATACTAATCATGAAAATAACATGAAGTGTTTTACGGAAATGACTGTAAAAAGGTTCATCCCATACAACTGGCACGTGTGGTAAAGTTTCCTCTCGCGCGAAGGAAGGAATTGGTCGACTTGTACCAGTTGAGCTAGTGGCGAGATCTATACATGCAGACAAGAGTCACGGTTGTAGTCAGCTCGTAGTGTAAAGAGTTACGCAACTGGTTCATCTATCTGTGTAAAAACCTGCCAAAACAGTGAGAAAGAAAAATGAATTGAAGATTCTTCCTTCTGTGTGCATGATACGCGACAAATGCAAGGTTTCATAATTTACGTACCAAAACAGGGAGACAGGCCAACTCTCCTTTGCCAAGGAAATTTGAAATCTTGATGTAAGTCAGGAAACGAAAGTACACCGACAATGTGAGAAAAAAAGCCCTAAAATTAGTCAATGGTCATGTCTTAGGCTCTTACCTTACAAATTAGCGAAGATATAGTTCCGTTAAGCCAGACATTTTTAAGGCGGTTTACTCGTCTCCAAATAACACGTTTGTAAAAGTTCCTAACTTTACCGGAACGACTCCGTCTTTGTTACTGCAAAAGAAAAGGCTCCGAAACTCGGCTATTTAATAATTTTAAGACTTGACTTACTTAACTTATTAAATCAAAATTTAAAATTTCCCGAGGTGCATGGCTACGTAACGGACTCGCCGGTTTTGCATTGGCCTTGTTGACAAGATCCGGCTTCCTTACAACTCCATTAAAACTCCAAATGTCTGGAATGTCATGCTGTTTCATCACTTGCACTACTCTTACGCTATGCGAGTCACAAGACCCTCTTTAGAAAAGGAAATAAGCAATAATCAGAGAAGTCAAAGAAATATATAGACTATATTTATTATAGAGAAGCTAAATACATCAAGGAGACACAACTCTGCAGTTAGGTAAGCACCGCACGCTCGCACGAGGACGGATTACCCAAACAGTGGCGGCCATGCGAGCTGTCCCGTGCTTGTCGAATCTCACCTGTATAGCATAGCTTATGGTCTGTGAGTGGGAATTTTGAATGCCCTTGATAGTATTAATTTAGCGGCCGCAAGTGGCTCCACACAATCACTTGTGTAAACAGCTTGAATGCACAACGGTCCTCTGAAAGCGTTGAAATACATGGAACCGTATTACAGAAGTGTTGTGCAAGAGGCCCATGCAAACAGCTTCCACATCAAAAGTGTGCAACTTAGGCTGGAAAATGTACATGAACAGTGATAGTTTTCTGCTCTTTCAGCGCATATATTCAGACTGAATATTTTTTGGTTCAAAGACCGCGATTTCTCAAAGTACGAGGAAAAACTCCTTTCTCGCAACACAATTATTAGGAAGTTTATAATGACTGGTAACCTCCCCTCTAAATTCGTGCTTTCTTCAATTAGAGCATTCAATCTATAAGCTTACCTGCGTGCCCAAGACCTGTCAGTTTTTGGATATGAAAGCTCTCAAATGTTAAACCTCTTTATCCAATTACAAGCAATCAACATCTTTTTTCGCTGTGGACGAGAAAACATTCATGAGACAATTCTCAGACATTCTTTGAAAGTGAAGAGTCACTATTACCCTTCTCCCTGAAGAAAAACGTGAAAATATTTTTTTGTTTCAGGCTTTTTTTTTTTTTCTTAAAGAACAGATCGAACAGGTTATCGGCAGGAGCTACACTATTTTTCTTATAAGAACCTTTTTTACACAAACGTTGAGGCTGAGTTTCTCTCAAATTTCCAACAAAAAAAATATAACTTTCAGCTCAGGCCCAAAACTAGACGTTCTTATAAAAGAAAGAAGAAGAAGAAGAAGAAGAAGAAGAAGAAGAAGAAGAAGAAGAAGAAGAAGAAGAAAACCGGAAAGCAAAATATGCGAAAAACAAAAAAGCTTTCAATTTAATGCGTTTTCAATCCGTCCGCCACTTTAGTGACCTCATTGTTTGTCTCAATCATCGTTGCCGTTCCGAATTCAGTGGCGTTTGTTTGAAGTAGTTTGAAACAAGATGGTTGTCGGATTCATGAAGCTCTCCTGAATAGAAAAAAAAAATCTTAACTGAATTATAACAACAGGTACAATTCTTGGCCGGATACGTTTTAGGTGGCTTCAGAAGAACATTGCACAGGTTTTGTATTTATGACCCGTTGCCCATTTCACATCACATCATATTCATTGTCAAAGAAACTTGATATGTTTTGTCTCCTCTCTTGGATTATGAGGATCATTAGATTAGATCGATTGTGATTGCCAACGGTCAAGCTCGTTTGAAAAATCTTAGAAACGGAACACAGACTCGCTTCGCTTTGGAACAAAAATTTGGCCATTCATGCAGTTCATGGCCGCTATTTATTTAAAAGTACAATACTTTAGCTTAAGCTAATAACTCACAAACAATTAAGTGGCAATAAGGAATTTTAGAAAAGCTCTAGCAAAGGTTAGGGCCAGAAAAAAGGCAAACTAGAAAATTATATCCAATATGTAAAGTGGCGGAAGAAGGCGATGGGGGCGGGTTGATTGCTTGATTTTTCCTGAAATCTGAAGAACAAGGCTTGCAGACTGAGAGGGCGAACTAATGGATACATCTTTTTTAAAAGGTCTTAGCCTAACTTAACTATGAAAGCCAGGCTAATAATTTTTACTGTTTGTGGTCCTGTGTGTGAACATTTGGCCAAACAGCTCGTGATGTTGCGAAATAGTTTTTTTCCTGACCTGGCACTCATACGATGGCAGTCTATTTTTGTAAAGGTCCAAGGTTCAAACCAGGAACCTGAGCTATATTGTCTCACAACGAACTCACCCCTGGCCCCTGTAAAAAAAAAATATATGGAAGATGAGATGTGGGAGGGAGAGTAGGGCATTAATTTGGTCAAAATAAAACCCTTCTTGTCATGTGATTGCAATCTGGTTGAGTGAATGTGAACTAAAAAACTAAATTCCACTTGTTTCATGTACCAGTGCGTTGCGTTTGGCTCAAAACCCAAAAGTAGTTTTCAGCCTCAATTAATCAACCTCCCCTTGCTTCTCTTAAAATAAGGACAACAACAGCTTTGTGTGGCTGAGAATGGGGAAGTGGGTGACAAAGTGCTCCGTTAATATTTAAGCCCCATGGACCCCTGGAGTGTCAAGAAAACAAAACCTACAGCCCAAGGAGATGTAGACAGTGGATGGAGAGAAGGGAGTAGGCCTTCACTCAGGGCCACTGTAAACATTCCTGGGTAGAGAGGAGGGAGTGGGCCTCCTCTCTGAGTGGAAGGAGTGGGCCTCCACTAACGTAACTCCAGGTGGTAAAATCGGAGGGAGTTTGGCCTCCGAAAATCGAGTCTATGGGGGCAAGAGTGTGACGAGAGGAGGTATTTATTTTACCAACCTGAACAGAACTTTCAAAGAACGGTAACAATTATGATCTCCAGTATCTATTACTGGACTGGCAAAGTTTTTTAATCTACATAAACAAACCTAAGCGAGGTACTTAGTTTCTATAGTTCGTTCAGACAAGTAACATACTTAACATACTCAAGTGTGAAAGTGAAAGTGAGAAGTGATCATCGCAGTGAATTTTCCAATTTATGCAATTGGAAATTGGAAGCCTGAAAAAATTCAGGCTTCAACGGGATTCGAACCCGTGACCTCCGCGTTACCGGTGCGATGCTCTACCAACTGAGCTATGAAGCCACACATTGGGAGCAAGGTCAATTGTAGGTTCCCATTATCTGAGAATCCCATTCTCTGAGAATCGTGATGATCCTTCTATAAATTGACATATCTAAACCACCTCAAATGTGGTATGTAATTGCTCTAAGAATTATAATGTTCATTTTGGCAAGTTTAATTTGAGTATACACAAGGAAACCTCAAAGAGGTACTTATTCTAAGAGTCCCATTGCTCATCTTAACAAGTAACGCAGCTATTAGGTACAACTAAAATGGGATGCTTATAAGCCCTCAAGGTGTACGTGTTTTGCCAGGAGTTTCTAATAATAGCGTACATTACAACCGAGGGGTAAAACCGATGTCGCCCTACGATGTAAGTTGTATTACAAAATATCCTAGATGATTGGAAAAGCCCTTTGGCAAGCCGTATTATTAAGAAGACCATGAACCAGCAAGCGCTTTGGGTGGGTGGGAGGGAATGGAAAATATTCTTGACAAAATGTCGCACTGTAGTTTATCTCGAGTGCGAGGAAAATACAGTGGCCAAATTTAGCAAGCACGTATCAAAATGCTAAAGTTCACTCTAATTGGATGGTTTTCAGGATTTTCACGTGAGGTCATCCAAGGTCGATGATCGGATAATTAGCAAAGCTCATAGCTCAAAATAGAAACAAGAGTTGTTGATTAACTGAAATTTATTTCATATGTTCAATAAATTGTGATGAGCCATAACACGATCAGATTGTATCACACCATATTCTGTGTCAGGGAAAATGTTGGCATCCTTCATCACTGTGATTAATTTGTTAAAAGTATCTGAAACTGAATTCCTCGAATTTCATGTCTCAGCGAGTAAAGTTCAAAAAACAAAAGCAGGTTTTAGTCACATCACGATCATCTTACATCACACCATATTCTGTGATTGGTTGAAATTATCTGAAACTGAATACGACAAGCTTCAAGTGCCAGCGTGTTTAAGTTAAAAAAAGAGCAGCAGTTAGAGGCTTACCTTGACAAGAGTTATTGCACGATCTAGTGAAGATTTACTGAGTCGCTATGAATTTTGCTCTCTTCGTCTGCCTTGCTGCGGTTTTGAATGCTGTTAATTCACTGCCGACAAACAATCAGAATCTCTTGGATCTGAAAGCGACATCATGTAGCATAAACATCAACACTGCACCGAATAAGAAGTTCGAGGACGTCATCTTGGGAATGAAACAGCAACTGGATGAGATTCAGAATGAGCTGAGAAATCTGACAAAGAAACTGGAGAGCGGATCCGGAAAAGGTTAGCAAATCTACATTTGTTGCTGTTTAAGGCCCATTACCCTAAATGATAAATTGATGAAAATTTCGAAAAATCAAATACGTTTTTTGTGCTACTCGACTAACAAAAAATTGGTTAAAAAGGCAATTTAACCGCCGTAGAGGATAGAATATTTAAGTTTACGCTAACAGTGACTTTTTTGAGTCCCGGAATGCGTGAATGCTTAAGGGTACTTCCTGGGTTCGATAGGGTGAAAAAGTGAAAAAACATATTTTTCGACCAAATAGAATTTGGGGATTTTATCTAACATTTACTGAAAAAAAAATTGAAAAATATTAAAAAAAAGCGCGAGATATTTAGGAAAACGTATTTCCATATAAAAGTCTCGCCTGCAGAAAATTTCTCACTTCGAATTTTATATTCTTCGCGCTTCCCACATGGAAAAGTTATCAAAAAACGAAAAGAGCCTGTGGATAAAATCCCGGAAGAAGCCAGGGCCTAAGAAAAAGGGAAAGATAGATTTCAGCGAAGATCGAAAACGTGATCTTGCAGAGAGCAACAAAGGCTCTTGGTTCGACCAAGAAACTCTAGTCGACGTTGAAGGTTCTGTTGAAGGTGATCACGAAGAACTGGGGCAGTGGCCTTCAAATTTATCCACTGTTATTGGATCAAGTACAGAGGTCGATTGCCGTGAAAAAGTCCTGCAGGGTAACTTTTCAAGCGTCCTGTGAAAATATCAAATATCAATATTCTGCATCCTCTGGGCCGATTTCTTTCTTCTGCAGCGAGATAAAACCAAATAACGTTTTATTGCGCGTTTGTAATGAAACATTTGCATAAAATCAGCAAAAACTATACCGATGAAATAGAACTCACCAGAAGCGCATGAGCCCACGTGTAATACTGGAGATAGCGCGTTCTGCGTGGCCCTTTCTCTCGCTTTTTACTCCGCTCCACGCTATCTTGAAGATTTCTTACGAAGAAATCACCATCGTGCCTAAATAACAGTAAAAATGCGATTTTCTTTCATGATACATTTCCTTTGATACGAAATGAATAATCGCTTTAGCTTGAAGCGTAAATTACATTACACGCAATCAAAACGAACAACCTAGCCAATAGATTTCATCTCTGATATCAGTGCACTCCTCAAACTCTACGCTGACGCGCTTTCGGTTTGTTTAGCCTTGGTTTTTCCCCGTTTTCCTGGTTGAGTTTTACGTTTTCCTTTCGCCACTTTCCCCATCTCGCTCGATCACAACAGTGGAGTCTAAAACGTGTCTGCAACGCGATACCTTTTCTGCGAAATTCTGTGCTATTGTTGTTGACGCCATGGGGTCCTATTGCTCGATTGGCTCGCCACGTAATGAGGTGTCATAATCTCCTGTGGAGGCTTGTTTTTCTTGCAAACCTTTATCGAGCGTAAACTCGCACTTGAATTTTGGCAGAGTATGTCGACTTTGAACGAATTAATAGGGTATGTAGTTTTGACGGATTGTCGTGAAATTTGGCCAGAAGATTCGAGGAATAATGACAAACAAAAAGGTGTCAGGGAATTTTGATTTTCAAAATATTTTTCCCGTGGCAACTGTTTACGCAACACGCCTCAAATATTTTTTGCTACTCAAACTTTAGACGTTGATATCTAAATAACCAATCAGAATTTCGAAAAAGCCTGACACCTTTTTGTTGATTGATGCCTTGTGAATAACACTGTGCAGCGATTTCGTTCTTCGCGCGGCGTTCCATAACCGATTAATTCAATGGAACGACCATCGGTCGATTCGAGGTTCTACTGGCTCCTGGCACTTAAAAAAAGAAAAGATCGCTAAATTATATTTTTTATAGGAAACTACATTTATTAAGCTTTATAATGATATATAGTTTGTTAGAGGTTTAATAAAAGTTGCGCGCGTACGAATTTTTTTCCAAAGGACACCCGCGAACCCAGGAAGTATCCTTTAAGTCCTCTCAAGTTACCCCTTGGAGGGTGACAAAGGCAGTAAAATGAGAACACCCCCACCTCTACTTTAGGCCATTAAGACAAAAAGAAACGCGAAAAGGGATTTTAATGGATCTGATCTGAATAAAAAATTCCGCGACAGGAACAGATAATTTAATTTCTTCTGTACTTTAAACGTTAGAGTTGAGTGTACGCAACTTAAGCAGTTTCGATAAGAAAGCCTGAAAAAAAATTCAGGCTTGAAAATGGTTAGGTTGCATACAGGGAGGAAGTAAGGCCATTCCCATGATGCATTGCTTCCAACTATATTATCACCGGTCGTTGCTCATGTGATCTCACATTTCGACTCAAACAGAATGAATGCAGTAGGCACTGTCGAGCGCTCCGACCGTCCTTTTGAAGTAAACAAGCTAGTTTATCTTCACTGTATCGATGCAGGGACCAAGAAATTTGTACCAATTACAAGTTTCCCTTGTATGGAAATCTTATATGTGCTTGGGCATGTTAGTTTTCCGAGCGAGCTTGCTGTTCGACGCATTTGTTGTTTTGTGTGGAGCGCGGAGTCTGAAGGGATCGGAAGCTGTCGGCTGCTCGAAGTCCAATACTTGTGAATGTGAAATCATCCTGTTATTTCACTGTAAGTAATAATATTTCCTTCACCTTATACGTTATTTATTCGCTATTTACCCGTACCGCCTCAGTTCGATTCTCACTGTAATGTCGCTTGCGTTTGTTCTACATATTCTTCGATCGTTTCACCACTAAGCTTTTAATAAAAGTTATCGCACCTATAATAATTTGCTTGTTCTCTCGACTCTTCAACAGGAATCTACTGGAAGAAAAATTTCATTTATCGTCGATTTCGACATTGTGTCCTCCACAAGCGCCCCCACAAGATTGTCTCAACCAAAATCGATGGAAGAGTTGGAAGATTCTTCGGCGGAAGATTGCTGTCCGTGGCTCGAATTTACATGCCAGTGCAATTGCACTAAATTTCCTGCACTAGGAAGTGTCCTCATAATTCAGGTAAGCCTGATATTGACAGTGTATACGAAGACGGATCATCAGAGGACGGATCGGAGCGTTCAGATGAGGAACAAGGCGTGAAGAACACGAAGAAAATGATGTAGCTGAGCTAGACGACGAGCAGGGTGACGAGGAAGAGGATTCAGTTCCAGTGTTTACAGAATATGAAGGATTATACGTGGCAGTTCTTGGCACGAAGACTGCCACAGCACTCTTATGAAGTGCCGAGATAAACTCTGCAGTAAAGAGGAAATTGAACTGAGAGTCCTGCCTGAACCTGATAATGTGAGGGACAAAATGCACTCATTATTCAAGCCAAAGTCAATGTTCAGTGGGATAGGATTGGATATATCCCAAAGGAACAAGTGCGAAAGTTTACTGTGGCTATTAGAAACAATCAAGTAAAAATTATTGAATTCGAAAACATTAAATGCCAGGTTCTAATGTCAGACGCTGCTACTCGGGTATACGCAGCATCAGTATTAGTCACCAAGACTGGTAAATGGTTGCCTCGTGATAACCTGTACAGGTATAATGATGACATTTAGGTCCCGAGTCCTGATTTACACGAGCCAGTCTAGCACATGTACTAAGAACCTGGCTAACCGGATCCTAGCAAACCAAGCCAGCCTGGTTCATGTAATCAGGCCATAAAAATATACTTTCCTGTCCATTGCCAGCAATGTGGAACTTTTTTTATATTGTTAATGTAGGGTAACGGGGACATCACATCAACCTGCCAGCAAAGTTGCACCAAGTATAGTCAATCAACATTAGTAGTTGATCAATAAATTTGCCATCAATTACTGACCATAGGTAAAATAGATGAATCCATGTTGTAAATTTATTCCCACACTGACTACATGTGGACAACATGACAAGTAGAATCATAAACTATCAATGAGGATGGCACACCACAACTTTGCCTGTACTGGCCCTGTGTAGATTTGGATTTCTAATAAATCAGTAGAGCAGTCATGATAATACCAAGTTGGACATTTCATTCTTAGCGAATTTATTAGTGAATTTCTACTCGTCCAACAGGATTGACACTTTCCAGGGCGAGTGTCGAATTATTCTCTTTTTGTGAACCATCAATGATCCCCATGCTCATTGTAGCCATAAATTTTATTTGGAATTTGTTATATTAAATTAGGAAAATGATTTAAGCTTGCAAAATTGTGAGGCAGTTTAGAAACCACCATTTTTTTGTATTAAGTAAACCATTGGAGTAAAGGAAATAACCTGTCCAAAACAACTCAACAGCTGAACCATTTTTCTTCCACAATAGGCCATTCAGAGTTTCCATTTGCACATGTCAAAGAGAGGCAAAGTCCAACTCCTTTGTTATGAAAATGGCTCTTATTTGCAAGTGACTAAAAATCATTTTCATATGAAAGGTTTTGCACTTGCCTCGCATAAACAGGAAAAAGGCAAGTCTGTATATTTCTGTTCATTAGTTTCCTCTGAATGTTCATACATACAATTAAATAGCGTATCAGAGTAAGAAATCCATAAAGATATATCATTTTTGACTGTACATAAACAGTATGTTTATTTCAACTTACACAAGATTTACACAGTATCACATGGTGCCACATACAGGTCACCAGTTTGAACATTGGAGGTAACTATGGTAACCTTTCACCAGCTTGGTAAATCATGTTTAGTCTTCAATGAATGACTTAATTTTGTTTTTGTAACAGTATTAATAAGATGTTCATAGCTTACTGGCTAGTCTATTGGTATAGATGTTTCCAATAAATCTTATCCCCGAGAAATCTTCCAAAAAAAGGCTGTGGAGGAGGCAGTATTAGTATAATTTGTCAGATTTTGATTAAATGACAGGAGGTAAACCGACTTCAAATTGATGAAATCTTTGTCTGGTTGACACTCTATCTCTTGCTGGTAAGAATGACCTTCCTTCAGTGAAAATTGAGCTGTCTTCTCTTGTGTTTTGCACAAGTCGGTGAGGCCGGTATGGATTTTTGGCAGGGTTATCATTTGCAGCATCATTGCAACCAGGTGGAGCTGCATCAAATGATGGCAATGGGTCCTTTGAAAACCTCTCATTGGCAGTATAGTAGTGAAATGGCAGGGCAGGATCCATTCGTTTAGTAAACTCACTGAAAAGTATAAGAGGGAAGTGCAGAAACATTGGTAACAATATTACTTGACGATTATTGGGTTCCAAAATGGGGGTTGTACACAGTCAGAGTGTTGAGCATGAAGATGAAATTAAACTACCAGTTGAGATATTAGTAGAGATGTTTTGAGAGTTGTACTTGTATTGGTGTAAGGAGGATTATCAGCTGTTGCCCAAACTATTTTTAAACAATTCTTATATTGTCTGAAAAAATTATGATTATTGGTGGCTTTTGAACCAAAAGACAAGGAGGCACTCAGTTGTCGATGTGGTAGTATGATTGGACAATATTGTTGAAAATGTTTCCATATTTATTTCTTTTTCATTATGCCATCTGCTCCAAATTTGAAAACCATTTCTAGTCTCCTTAAGTGCACATAACTTCAATTAGTTCAATTTTGGTCTTCATGTACATACCACTCAATTTTTCTCCATAATTTTGAACTTGAACTCTTTCAGTGTAAATTAGGGCCTAGCCAGCTGTGGCACATGCAAAAGAAGCATTCTAGATCATCAGTTTCTGAACCATGGGGGTTCTCTTCAAAGCCAATCTCCACATTTTGGCAACGCCGAAACTCTTTGACACTCAATGTTGGTTGTCACCTCAATCACAGTTTCACGGGAAAATCCTCTGATGCCACTGATGGGTCTAGACCAAAAAACAAGAGGAACAAAACCTTATTGTCAAGTATTTCCTCAAGGAAAAAGCAGTCATGCACAATAATAGTATTGAGGATGGTAACCATTAACTCCTCTGGCTCATGGCCACTGTAACTAAGCTAGAACTAGCTTGTGTGAGAAGGTTAAAATTCATTTACTCCTTGTTCACTGCCAAATTAAAGAGAGTCCCCAATGATGCCTTGTTTATGGAAATGTGTTAATAGAACCAAGTCAAGTTTGTGTCATAAAAAACTGAAATAATCACTATTATGAAAAGTTCTAAATTTACAATACTGAAGAAGAAAATTATGCAATGAAAGAGGAAAATTCAAACAGTCTAAACAAATGTTTCAAGGTCTTATTTAGGAAACATGATTTAAGCAATTGTTTCACATTACAAACTTGATCATCAATAAATTGACCTGATCCATAACAAAACACAGTAATATATAAAGAATTGTACTTGTTAATCTGTTTAGAGATCAGAGTGGGTTTACAGATGACAATAATAAATGAATAAGCTTCATTGTTATTAAATGTTGGTTCATGTACAGTGTCCTACCTCTGATAGAGGCCTTTCAGTCAACAGGATTTTGCTGGACGCATCAAACGTACAATGTGCCGTTGATCGCTTTTTCTCTGGCTTATTCGGTGTTGTCCCACTTTCTATGTGATGTCTTTTCCCCGAACTGGAATCGTCCATGATCTAGAACGAAGAAGCAAGAACATAAGCTTAAACAAAACATTGCTTTTTGATATTTCTCATTTCTACCGAAAACAGCTCAGAGCAGGACGAAAATTGCAATAACACAAAAATAAACAGTCCAAATCTCGCGTCACAAAGAAAAGAAAGCGAACTGCTTGAACTATATGATGCAACAAGGCGAAGTCCAGCGAATAACGTAGTGAAAGCAGTTTGCCCTTGCGACACCATTCAACAGTGAAAGTAACCATTCGCGCCATATTTTCGAGGATTTTCAGTCGATATTTGCCCCAATAAAACGTGAGTACATTAGGGTACATTTCAAATACTTTAGTTCTGTGTTCCTCAAAGCAAAGATTTAACGCCTCAATGGGCAAATGTATTCCATATATTATTGAAGAAAACGATTTTCCCATACCTTTGTGAAACGATCATAGACAAACAATGGCGTCTTCACGGCAAGCTGCCCACAAACAAAGCCCTAGAAAAATAATACAGCACAATCATTATTCCTTCGATTCCTCATCAATAACTAGCAGAAATGACAAAATACAAAAATCAGGGAAAAACTTACCGAAACCGACTTCCATGAACAAGGTAAATCCAGATGAAAAACGGTGATTTTACGCGCGAACCATAACGATTTCTCTACTTTGCATAATTGAGGCGAGCGTTTTTAACGCTAAGCATCATGGGTAGGGCTTTATTTCCTCCCTGGGTTGCATACTAACTGCGAGGATCTTTCTTCTATTTGATATTTCATCCGTAGTTCAAAATATATGTTTCATATAATTACATTCAAGAATTAATTATGGTGGCCAAATTAAAACATACATTTAAGGGCCTATTGCGCGGGGCTCTCACTGAAACCGGCGGTCCGCTAAACAAGTTACAATTGAATGGGACAAATACCACATTACACTTTCATTTTCGCTCATCAAGTGCCTCATTCTTGAAACATTGCCTAAAGATTATTATACCCAGTAAAATGATCCAAAAGGGATCTGCATGCAACTATTGAAAATGATAAATTCCACAGCAGGCGTGACCGGATGCGTGGTTCAATTACAAAGATATTCTTGGCAGCTTCAAAAATTAGAAAACACGTACGAAGCCCAAGCGACTCGTGTGAGCAAGCACCAAAACAGCTGCCAAATTCTCCCCCATTTCTAAGCTTTGAAAGCGAGGCTCTCAGTGAAGATTTTGGTGATGTCATTGATCATTTCAGATCTATTTAAATGTTCATTTCTTCGAGAAAAGGACTTATTTTTGCCATCAAAAAAACGGAAAGCTTGCGTACAATATAATGGTGATCGATATTACTAATTAATACAACGCCTCTTCATTGCGTTAGCAGTAGCCAAATTGGTCTCCGTTCCTTTTCAAATCTTCAAGGTACTCCGTACAACCGGCGAGTTTGGGGAAAATTTCAAAGGGTTGGCGTGAAATCTGACACTTTATTTTACGGTTACCGCGCCGGAGCGTGGAACTCGTTCTCATCTCAGAACCTACTCGAGAGCTTGGAGTGCGGTGTGGGGGAGGGGGGGGGGGGGGGGCGTGCGTGGGAGAACTCCTGTCATACTGACTATATGGGACCGGCTCCGATGGAAGAGATAATTTTTTTTCAGGTAGGGATTTCACGAGCTTAAGCATAAAAAAGGGTAGGACGGGAGGGTTGGGAGAACTATCGTTTCGATATTTAACAAAGCCTTTTAAAATATCTCAAACAGATCAACCGAAAAGAGATGCAGGTTTCTTTCCTATAGGTATGTGAAAGGGTTACCTTTCCTGTAGACTGTTCACAGTCCCCCTATTTTTCCGTGGGATTCTCTAGACCGGTACGGTTCGATGGAGCTGCCACCATCTTGGTTTGTAAAATCGAGCGCGATCTGGGGAGAGTGTCTAAACTACCGAGGGGAGGGGAGCGGAGTTGGGAGGCGGCGGGAAAAATATTTTATTTTTATTTTTATTTTTATTTTTATTTTTTCGCTTACCCTCACTGACTATACTAACACCCACTCCCGCTCCCCTCGGTAGTTTAGACACTCTCCCCAGATCGCGCTCGCTTTTACAAACCAAGATGGCGGCTGTTCCATAGAAGCGTACCGGTCTCGAGAATCCCACGAAAAAATAGGGGGACTGTGAACAGTCTACCTTTCCTGTCAAAAATGGTACATCAATGGGTCAGGGTTTGGACCATAAAATTTGCTGAGTACCTCCACCACAGCCCCCTCCCCTCTCCTTCACTCACATCATTTGCCAAATCTTAAATTCATTCGCACATTTTGAGGTATTATGCAGGGACAATAAAGAATGCGTTCTTGATTTGTTTGTTGTTTGTTTGCCTCCTTTTATTCCATTCAGGTGAACCACTGTCCGTAACCATTTGTGAGCGCAGCAGGAAAACCATCAGCTGCCAAAACGGACGAAAACTCAACATTCAGGAAGCATTGTATGGTAGACTGGATCGTAAGACATTTAGTCAAGGCCCTATTTACACCACCAATTGTCGTGCCACCAGATCTCTTGCCGTCATGCAGAGTAGGTGCCAAGGGAGAGCCAGCTGTGTGCTGTATGCCAGTAACTCAGTGTTTGGGGATCCTTGTCGCAGAACTCACAAATATCTTGTTGTCAAATACCAGTGCGTGGAGTAGGTTAGTTATTACGCTCTGTTGGCCGTATTCACTTGTTTTATAACTTAGTTTTCGAAAGGAAGTTAATTTAGATGAGTAATTTCTTTGAAATTGATTTTGTAATAAAAATACACGCTAAAATGTCACGACGTTTCGACCTCTCCGAGGCCATTTTCAAATGCAAGTAAAAGATAAAACCTTAGCATAAATAATTGTATTCATACAATAAAAATCGGTAAGAATGTCATGAACGCTAAAATGTGTCAGAAATGTCAATGATAAGTATTATAAAGTTAAAAAAGGACATAAAACAACGATACAATGAAGCGATAAATATTTAATACTTATATTGCGCTTTTTTCTATAAAAACACTCAAAAGCGCATTACAATATTATTAATAACTAAATTAAAAACCAGTTAAATTACCTGATAAAATTACAATATTTAAAAATAAATAAATAAATAATCAACTAAAAGCCTTCTTAAATAAATATGTTTTAACAGAGCGTTTAAAAGAGTCGATTGATGTTTCCTGTCTTATTAGCTGAGGAAGACTGTTCCATGAAAAGGGGGCAGCCATCGACAACGCGCGATCTCCCAAAGTCTTCTTCGTTCTTAGCCGAGGTCTTTCTAACAATATACCAGTATTGTTACGGTGTAGTTGGTAACGTGAGTCCGGTAAGACAGGGACAAGATCCTTAAGATAGCTAGGCGCAACACCGTGAAGAATCTTAAATGTAACAAGGAGAATCTTAAAATCTACCTGCAAGCGCACTGGTAGCCAGTGGAGTTCTCTTAGCAAAGGAGTAACGTGACAATACTTAGGTGGGCAGTAAACCAATCGAGCACTGGTGTTCATGACTCTTTGAAGTTTCTTAATTTGATACTCAGGAGAACCGTACAATAAACCATTACAGTAGTCAAGCCTGCTTGTGATGAACGCGTGAACAAGCCTCTCGGTGGACTCACGAGACAAATGCTTCCTAAAGTGCCGGATATTGTACAAATAATAAAACGCGCTAGCACAAGTCTTAGACACATGAGTCGACATATCCAGATGAGAATCAAACCAGGTGCCCAAATTGCGCACTGAAGAGGCAGGCGATACCTCAGCTTGGCCGTTCTTGATCTTGTCAACGGACACATTTGATAACTGTCGTTCCGTGCCAATGATCAAGAACTCAGTTTTATCGTCATTTAGCATTAACTTATCATCTCTTCGTCCATGCGCGAACGTCACGAATACAGTTCTAGATCGCAATCACAGCATCAGCCTCGCTGGTCTTATCAACGGGATTAAACGATATAATAATATCGAAATAAATCGATTAAACGATATAACAATAATGAGGCTTGTAAAGAACTGATCTAAACAAATAATTTAGCGCAGATGCATTTTTCCCGACTGCACTACCCAGACAAACTTGTGTAGTCTACCATCCGTCAATTCATTGATTCGAAGGTGTCTCAGTATTCGCACACCCAACAGCAAGTACCTGAGAAGCAAGAAGCCCCAATTAGAATCGTGCTGCCATTCAAAGCTCAGAAATCTGCAAACGCAGTGCGCAGACAACTTGGAGACCTCAGTCGGAAGATCAATGCGGATATCAGCCCGGTGTACACAAGTCGGAAGATCAAGGATGAATTAAAAGCCGACGGAAGACAAGCCACCCCTTGTAAATCCGGTGAGGGTAAAAGGAGGAATGAGTTTAGGGACCGATCGTTTATTACGTCCTAGGGGGGGGGGGGGGGGGGGGGCGGCGGTGGTTTTCTAAAAAATCGAGTGTATGAAAATTTTACCCCCCAAAACATCTTTCAAACAAACGTTTTACCCCCCACTGCAATGACAGTTTGAAAATTTCCCCCCCCCCCCCCACTCCTCCCTCCCTTCCCCATGGTTGGCCTGGTGGTTGAATTGTTGAGAAGTTCTTCCACATACCATTCCGCAAACTCTTTCCGCCTTTTACCCTCACCGTTGTAAATCAACAATGCGCTGTGTATCATTTTCAGTGTAGCCTGTGCGATGCAGGCTATGTCGGCTACACGTGCCGACACCTTCACCAGCGAATTGAGGAACATAAGGGATCGGCAATCGGAAACCACCTGAGGGAGCAGCACAATATGGCCCCAAATAACATTGCGAAAAGTTTTAAAATTTTAAGAAAGTGTCAGAACAAACTTGATTGTCTTATTTTTGAAATGCTTTTTATCAAAGAACTGAAACCATCACTAAACAAACAGTGTGATTCCATCCGCGCTAAATTATTTGTTTAAATCAGTTCTTTACAAGCCTCATTATTGGGTGATATATATATTATTAAAAATTCCCTGGTCAGTTTTATTCCGCTATGGCGAGGTTTACGAGTATTCACCCGGGGTCCCTCACAGGGGTCCGGGGTCCCTCCCCTTGATACAAGACTACTTCCTTGCTCTAGCGGCCCTTTACGCATTAGTTAAGATGCCCTGATTAATTTAACTGTTCTATTTTTTTTTTTCAAAATTCCTGGCGAACATCCCGGCCTCACAAGGTCTGTAACAGAGGTGTTTACAATCGCAATGCCAATCAGAAACAGGAGAGACGCCCCATGCGATTTCACAGCGTGAAATGAGATACACTAGCCTGTGAACAGGCTCCCAAATTGGGTATGGTGCGAAGACAAAAATCTTGCCCCCATAATGCGCTCCCCTCGCCCGGCTCTTTTCGCCCTACGGCCCCACAAGATACACTTGAGCATTGTTTTCCTTGTACAGTTTACAACTGGTTGACACGTGAACCCTTCGATATAAGTGCATGTCAGTAGACTTTGATCAGTCCTCATTCGAAGTTTTTTTTACGAGATCGCGTTTACGCATCCTCGGAGGCCCAGGAGCAGTTATTCGGGTGGAACGGATTTTTGTGGGCGAAAGTTTAAACTTTGACCCACGAAAATCCCTTCCACCCGACTAACTGCTCCTGGGTCTCCGAGGATGGCGTTTACGAAGTTGTCATGTAGGTTTTGTGATACGAAGTGTATTTGTTGTATAGTTAGACAACTGCGAACCCCTACACCAACTGTAATACACCACTTAAAAGGTTTTATCTGGGGCATTGTATAAATCATTCCAGCTAAGACAAAGGAAGTAACAGAAGAGAATGAAAAGTGTTTAAAACGAGAAAATATAAACCTTAAAATACATCTCACCTCTCGTATACACTGGGCCGCCCTAAACTTAGCTTAATTTGCAGATCTCAGCACATGGTTTCTTGTCAAATGGTGACTTGGTCTTAAAAGTGTAAGAGGAAAAAGTTGCAAAAAATGGAGGGGTGGTTAATCATGTCTTATGTAGAATGGGGGTAAGATTTTATGCTTCCATTGAGCAGATCTCTCCAAGATCTGTTTGGTGTCCAAAGTACAGTTGATAGAAATTGACCCAATATTGGGCACATAATGACTTTTTGTGCCATATGCCAGTCTTGGGAGTGAGAGAGTTAAACAAATCAGTCAGAATCAGTCTCGAAGTTTACGATAACGTCATTCTTTCCATTTTATAACCCCTTTTTCAACATAAGTAAATGCTACCTGAAGAAGTCTAGAAAAATAAACTCTCTTGTGGAAGGTAACTTATTTTGCTCTCATTGGCTACATTTACTTTCGACAGCTTTTGTCAAGATGAAGATGGAACAAGAGTTAGTAATGGAGCGGCCAGAGATGAAGACGTCTGCCGACAAAACGTTTATTTTTGTAGTGCGTAATTATTTTGTTTAAGTTTTTTATAACGGTGTATGCTAAGGAAAGAAAGAAAGCAGTAGCACTGAATTGTAAAGGTGATGGGTAGATTATATCTTTGTAACAACATATCAATTTAAGCTCTAAATAATAAACAATATTTTAATCAAGAAAAGGTATGATCTTCAATCAATCAATCAATCAATCATCAAATAGTCTTACAAACAAGCCAATGCATTAATTATTGTCTCCAATGGCAACAAAATTCAGTGTGGTGAAACTTAGGTTGGGAAGGTTGTTCAGTTCAGTAAATTAGCAACCCATTCCACAGTTTCCACTTCCTAAGATTATTCCTTTGCTCTAACTTTTCCTTTTCGGAAAGTTTTTTAGAGCGCTTAATTAACTCACTATTATCTGTCGTCGAAGAGCGATAGGACAAATATGCTTCAAATTTGCTGCAAAATAAACCAAAAACAAGAGCATCTGTCTTTCTTCATAATGTTTGTTCAGTTGATAAATCATTGCGGTCATTGGCTTGTACTTGGACGAAAACCGATATGTTTTGTTGTACTTGCTTTTGCGTTAATGAGCCCGGTGTATACAGAGTTGAACAGCGGTAGAAACCAGCTGTACAAGGGGAGTTCGATATAATGCTTGTGATGAGTCTCTTTTTTCCCTCTTCCCATGATTTTTGGTGACCGTGAATGGGCCCTTTGCAGGTCACATGGTACAGAATCCACCATGCTGGAGAGTAACCGCGCACTGGGACATCCAAAACAAAGAAAATTCAAGTTTGACTTGTTGAAGTTGCTTTGTTTTGGATGTTCCAAGCGCAACTTGCTCTCTAACGAGTGGCAGATTTTAAACCATGTGACCGTTAGCTGCAAAATGTCCATTGGAGACAAACAAGGAAAGAAAGTTTAACATTTTCTGTCTTAGCGAAAAACATCAGCCATCCTCGTTGAGTCCATTTACTTTTCGGAAAGCATAGTGTGACTATTAAGAAAGCACTTGTAGCCAAATGCTAAATTGTGGTAATAGAATTTCAATCTAAAGCTGTGCTAAAAAATCATTACTGCTAGTAATCGTAGTGATAAGAAGTAAATTTTGAAGAATGTTTCCAAAGCCATCGTTTTGAGGTGCAAATGGTTAGGATTAATAATTGCCACGAAAGGTTGGTTTTATCAACAGATATAATTAGGTATTTTGACCAGATTTTAAGGAGATTCAAGAGCTCTCGAAAAGTCAGCGTTCGGTTCCCTTATCAACTCTGGTGATAACATAAAAGAGTTTCTACTCCCCACCAATGCAGCACCACAGTTTATTTAGAAACGAACCCTCTTATCCATTTAACTTGAACCTTAAACTTAAACTTTATTGACTTAGCACAGTGGTTTCTTCAACTTCTTACCTTTCAATTTTCATTGGATTTATCCTGAAATAAGAAAAATTATAACAAAACCAGAGGTACTAGCCTCTGGTGATGTTTTCTTCTTTCTTTCAGTTTCAATTCCTAAACTCCATCTGAATTTCATTTAGCTGTCGTTTCACCGTTTCCAAGATGATTTCAGTTCAGCTTCTTGTTCGGTTCACGGTTCATTTTTGCTGTTAGCTGGATCTGGGACATCCTAATTTTGCGTCAGTGCTGAGTCCACTGCATTCAATGGTCGTTTTTATGCCCTGGTCATCTGAGACGAGCCAACGTTACCTTTTACAATGCAGGAGTCCTATCTAGTGCGTCTGGTTATGCCTATCATATTTTCTCTATTTTTAACTTTTTTAAGCTTTTTTTCTTTTTTTAACTGCGTTCTCTTGGAGTTATGACAAGTAAAGTAAATTAGTTATCACCCCGTATGGTAAATTATCTTTTGCAATTTGCATTTCTTTAGTTGTTGAATTTGCAGCTTTGATGCAGCATTCTAACTTTCAGTTGACAGCGAAAAAAAACGTAAACAGAACCTTTGAACTCGAATTGTTTTTGTTGTTCTATTTCCTTTACCATTTTTGAAGCTAAAAGTTGCTTCTAACCAACCAAAAATTATTTAAATTTTCAGTGATATTCAATTGCATTCAGTTAAACATCCGATGCCGCTGATGACAAACAAGACAAACAAGACAAACCTTGAAAATCAATAGAAGAAATATTAAACTCGAATTATACGCTATAAGATAGATAGGATGTTATATTCTGAATGAGATTTCATGAAAAAAAGCCGTCTTTGTTCCTTTCTCTGCACGAAACCACTATTCCTTTCATCTAAAGTCTCTAGTAAATACCGGGAAAATAAGAAAACCTAAACTGAGTTCCTGTCAATACGCAGTGTATACAGGAGTTATTGGCATGAGACCAATATATAGACCAATCATGGCATTAATCAGTCTGTTAACAAAACATGTCGCAACTACAAACTGACTTAAGTTCAACTATAGCGGTTTGTTTTCACCAAATGACAGCCGATTATAAGTCGCTCACTGGTACATAGTTAAGTATTTGTAATGCAAAAAAACCAAGAAGACAGCGGTAAGATGCTCATCGGTACATAATTAAGTATTTGTAATGCAAAAAACCAAGAAGACAGCTGTAAGATGGTCACTGCTAGCTATGCTAACGAAGTCGACCGCAATATGTGGTTTTGGATTTTAGGTTGGCTTTTTACTGTTTTGACGGTTGCTGGAAACGGACTCGTCGCATTTCTCATTCTTAAAAGACCACAGCTGCAGACGAAACCGAACTGCTTCATTCTGTCTTTAGCAGTCGCGGATTTTTTTGTCGGATTTGTGTATTTCCCGCAGATTTTCATCCAAACCTTCATCTGCCATTCATACGTTTGTGATGGCGCGTTTTTTATCACCCGCCACTACTTCCAGTATTGCTCCATTACAAACCTATGCGCCATGTTAGCAGACCGCTACATCTCAATTGTGAAACCGCTAAAATACGTCGCCATGATAACAAGGAAAAGAATCATCTTTCTTTTGGTCGCATCGTGGACTGCACCAATGATAGCTTTCGTAGTACCACAAATCACCATTCTACTATTTGCAAATGAAGAGCAAGACAGCATCTTCTCAATATTTAAAACGCTGACGTTTAATACGCTTCCGATGATACTACTGATCGTATTATCGACTCGCGTTTTAGTTGTTGCGCGGAACGTATCTCGTGAATCACGCGCGTTGAATGCTCAAGTCCGTTTTAACTACAGAAGTGAAACAATAGGTGTAAAAACATCCAGCAGATCTGAAGTCTTCGAAAGACAGGCGACCGCAAAGATGATGATAGCAGTCATGGTTGTATTTATTCTCTGTTCTGCTGCAGAACATTGGAAAGGTTTCTGCTCTCGTGAATGGAACATAAATTGTGATCTATCTGCCAACATTGTTTACATTCTCGATCTCCTCTGTATTTTAAATTCAGCTGTCAATCCAATTGCTTATGGATTTCTCAAGAGAGATTTCAAAGAACAGTTAAAACGACTTTTCGGTCATAATAGACACTAACGCCGTCAGAAAAATAAATGCTTTGGCTGTGATCTTGGGCATGAGTATGAATTAATTAAGAAAGGACTGATTCGAACACAGGTGTATAAACAAATACAACGAATGTGAATTCAAATACACATTAAAACTTCGACGACGGCAACGGCAACGCCACAAAAAAGGCCGTAGCATTTGTTATGAACCAGAACAATCGCTCTGCACGGGTGTTTTTAGAAATTTTGGTACATTTCTTTGCCGTCCTCTGCAAAACAGCAACGTGAAATGACCAAATTCAAGGTTTTATGGAGAACGTGAACGCAAGACGGTGAATTTCTTAACTATAACGCCACTCTTCTAATTTGGTTGCTGTCGTTTTTGCAGAAGTTGAACGAGTTAAAATAACCCGCGAAGTAGCACAAATGAAATAAACTTATATTTCCAAGTGACGTTTTCGTTAGCGTTACAGCCTTGCATTGATGAGGCCCCGTGTCACTTTCAAAAGGCAAAAAACATATTTGTGTGGATGTAAACGTGAAAATAGTGGATCCGTTTTGTTAACATCAATTCTACTATTACACAAAAACTAGTATGATTCATCTCTATCTGCAGATGTCTAGGATCCTACGTATCTTGGAAAAATGGCTAAAAAAAGTGATTATACGGTTTCTTCTTGCTTAGAGAAATCTTCTTCCAGGTGCTCTAAGAGCAATTTCATGCTAGAGAAGAGGTTCTTAGTCAAATATTATTTTTGAGCACGTTTGACCAATGCAACATAAAATATTCGTGTTAGGGCCCCTTTAAGCAGCAAAGGCAGTAACGCCAACGAAAACGTCACTTGAAAATATTATACCGCGCTACTTCCACTACGTCGTGATTATTCCAACTCGTTCAAAATGTGAAACGTGGCCGAACAATACAAAAACAAAGTCGATAGGAAAAGGGTTTAAATTAAAAAAAAATTTGGAAAAAAAAAAATAAGGTGCTCAAGAGCAGGCTGACCTAAAAGAGAGCCTTCTCGCAGGCTAGTCATGAACGAATGTTGTCTTTGTTCTGTACTAGCCTGTAGCTTTCAATCATTTCCTACAAACCACGTCATTAAATTCCCCAACTCGGGAAACTCGGGGAGATGATAACTCCAGTTCCAAAATAAAGACTCTGATATTTACGAAATTTTTTTAACTCCAACTTAGGTCAGACTTAAGTTGTTGAAACTCAATCAATCGACGACGCCCTCTTTTCTTGACGCTGACAAGAGAAGCTGGTATCGTAGTACTAAGCGGCATGTTTTCCGAACGACTCTCTTTATTGTATGCATTAATTTAAGCTAAAGGTATAATATTATTAAAAAATTGTAGATTTTCTTCTAAAAGAAAGGTCCTAATCCACTTACTCATTAGTTACAGCTACTAATAATTTGTTGACAGGGGCAAAAACCGTAAATCACTCAAGTCTAATGAACACGTACCGATTGATCAGGCCGACTCGGCCCAATTTTACAAATCTGATTTATAGAATTACATCAGGCTGATTCTCATTCTGCGCTACACCAATAGAAAAAGAAATCAGCCGACAAATTGGAGCGTGTAAATTGTGCCATGCAATTGAATTAACCTACCAATCAAACCGGCAAATAAATCAGTGCGTTAATTACTGTGTTTTATTAGAGCTGTACGAATAATTGCTTTTATTATAAGCAAGATTTGAACTTCCGGCAAATATAACACAAATTTTCACGGTTCATGTGAGAGGAATAAAGCAAGCATGTTCGATTTGACACATAAATCGTAATTTCCTAACTTGCCGCTTGGATAAACTTACGACAAACTTTCTCCTGTGCTAAAAGGTAACTGGCCTGATTTTCATTTCAGCCCTCTTCAATGAGTAGCTATGTCCTTTCCAGTGATGCCAGACCACACCCTGGTATATATGTGGAATCACTCCATGGTGATAGGGGCCGTTCAGATTAGAGTAAAGGCAGGTGACATGCCACCAGGCTCCTTTGAAATGTTCGGCACAGTGTTTGGGCCAGTTGTCATTATCCTGATCTTTGGTCGCAAACGGGTGACCACGATGATGGGAAAGAGAATCACCAGCGGTTCCTAAAAAAAGAAAAAATAGTGATCGAAGTTGTTATCAGCAAGCACGGCGTGCTCACTTAGAGAATGCAATGTCTCCTGCAATTTTAATTGCGAGTCTCGACTATCTTTTGGGTGTTCTTGATGCGCGCGCCGTTGTCAACTGACGTTCCCGTTCTGTTGCTAAATCAGCCTAACAGGGGGATTTAGAATTACGTCTGCGACAAACGGCAAGCGCTTCCCGGTTAGCTCATTTGGTGGAGCGCCGGAGTGATGAGCGCGAGAAACTCGTGATTTACAATTTTCACCCACCAAAGCAAGGTCTCGTGAGGATGTTCTTGTGGTCCGGGGCGCTAAACCGACTTTTTCAAGCAACCAGACTGGGCGGTTTCGATTCTCCATAAGGAACTATATGGCAAATAGGAAAAGTTCAAGTACATGAAGTTGGAGGTAGAGCTGCCAAAAATTAAAACAAATTAGTGTGTTTCGAGCAGTTACTTCCCATGGAAAAACCGTGCTTTGAAGTTGCAAATTAAAACTTTATGTTTGTGATTTAATACAGTCTGTAATTTAGTTTCATTTTAAAATGAAAGGGGAAGAGGGGAGAAGTGCTTAATAATCTTTTTCCTTCTAGAAAAAGGGGGGCTTATTAGAGATGAAGGCATATTTGAGAGAGGGTTTATCAGAGGATTTACCGTACAAGTTAAGGCAAATTCATGAAGCAGGTCTTAACTGACAGGCAGCAAGCGAGGGAAAACGCGTTCGAACAAGTTAACGTCACGAGGGGCTTGATCACGGGCTTTAATTCTAAGTGTAGAGAAAAAGGTGCGAGTTGTTTCCATCAATTTTACTGAAAAAAAAATTAGCTGTAAATTAACAGAACTAACTTATTACCTGAATATGATCCAATCCCTAGCTGGTACTTAGTCCTCTCGCTCGTTATGGCGAACATGTCATACTCAGCATAAGCTGTCCTTCCTGAGGTATCTTCAAGGTCCACACGAAGCTTGTGTCGTCCACTCTTAGTCAGACGGTAAATGTTTTCCAGTCCGAGCCAAAACTCGCCATTCAGGTTATCAAACCCACGTTTGTACTCGTTCCAGCCACGGTAGAAATCAACCAAGCCGTCCAGTCTCTTTTGAAACACTGTCCACCCCCCACCGGCTGTTGTTTGGTCACAGAACACATCAAAGGCGTCTGAGCCATCAGGGTCGATTGTATAAACACCGCTGATTCTGTCACCAGATTTGTACACCTCAGCACAGTTTTTGTGGTGATGCAAATCTAGATGGATAAAGGCAAAGGAAAATAATGTTGCGAACCGGGGAGAGTGGTTCTTTCGTATATGAATTTCTTTCTTATTATTTATACCCCAGGCTATACTAAATTACTAGAATATCAAGGAGTTCATGAGGAAACACATGAATTCAGTTTGTAAACGGGTCAGATAGGTTCAGTTAAATTACTTACAGGAACCTTCCACCGGAAGTTAAAAAGAAACTCTTTTTTCAGCACCTGGTATTTACATTCAAGAAACTAGCTACATGACTCGCATGTCATGGACACCTGATAATAAAGGTTTTATATCCATAGCTATAAATTTTAGTCACGGTTTACTATCCGCGTATCTTTGGAGTGATAAGCAGTATATATAGATTACGTTTCGACAAGAGTTCCGGGAGTCATATTCGAAGGTCAAGCTTTGTGTCTCTCCTCGCCAACATAGCAAGAGACATTCTTCGTCGCGAGCCCTTTGAAGTAGTTCCCGTTACTCACATCAAGAAGGACAAAAGAATATAGCAAACACAGATTTACTGACCTTTGGAGTCATTTTCTGGTTTCCTTGTTAAATTTCTGAGTTCCTTCTGAATCTCATCAAGTTGTTGTTTCATTCCTAAGATAATACCCTCAAGCTTCTTGTTCGGTGCAGTGTTGATATTTATGTTGCACGATGTCAATCTCAGATCTAAGAGATTCTGATTTTGTGTTGGCGCTGAGTCCACCACTGGTGATAAAGAAACAAGGCAGACAAGCAAAACAAACCTCATTTTGGCAGTAGGTCTAAGCTCCATTGCGTGCTCAATGAAATGAATTAAACGACTTCAATGTTGCCATTGAAAGTGGCGTTTGTTTGTAAAGATAATCAATGAAAATGTGGGATCTAGTTTCAGACTTACACCAATCACAAGAAGGATAGATTTTTTTAGTCTGAAATGTTAGCCGTCTCCTCCCCCTATTTGTGTGCAATCCACCGGAACGTAAAGTCTTCACCAGGGAAAATGGGAAATCTGAAACTCACAAATATAAGTGCAGCAACAAAATACGTAGCCAGGAAAGCAAGTCATTTGGTGAGTTAAGCGAGCCATATTTCCTAGAAACTGAACTGTTTCAGTGACCCTCGGTCCACCCGAGTGCGAACGTATTTGCGCGCGCAGTAACCAACAGTCGAGGGCCTCTAATGGTCAGCGGAATTACCAATAAAGTTAACCTAAGAAGGAAGGGAGTACACTGCTAGCAGTCCCTTTCACCAACAGAGACGGCATTCGGAAAGCTAGAGAAGCTTTTTTCAATTTCCAAAGGCAAGACTCTTGAACCCTATGGGAACAACAAACGCAATGAAACTTAACTTGTCTATATCTCTATTTTTATAATGACTCCTGCACACGTTTTTGCTTTCTATGTTTATCAACCAATCATATCCAACTTTTCATTAGTATCTAAACGCTACAATTTTTTTTTTGGTTTTTCTTTTTTTTGCTTTGAGACAATTCTAAAAGGAATCTGGCAGACATCCTTTGAGAGTGGAAAGTCATATTACCCTTCTTCTTGAAGAAATACGCGAAAATCTGTTTTTGTTACAGGCTTTCTTTCTTAAAGAATAGGTCATACAGGTTATCAGCAGGAACTACATTAATTCTTTTTTATAAGAACCTTTTTCATACGAACGTTGAGACTGAGAGTCTTAAATTTCCAAAAAAAAAAACAACTTTCAGCTTTAGCCCCAAAACTAGACGTTCCTTTAAAAAAAGAAGAAGAAGACGAAGAAAGAAAAAAAATGAGCATAGTGAGCTTATAAGCCGGAAACCAAAATATGCGTAAAATTAAAACACTTTCAATTTAATGCGTTTTCAATCCGTCTAGTCTGCCACTTAAATGACCTCATTGTTTGTCTCAATCATTGTTGCCCTTCCGGGTTCAGTGGCGTTTAAAACAAGGTAATTGTCGGATTCATGAAACTCTCCTGAATAGAAAAAAATCTTAACTGAATTAAAACAACAGACAGAATTCTTGGGATACGTTTCAAGATCGCTTCAGAAGAACATGGCACCGGGTTTATATTTATGTCCCCTTGCCCATTTCACATCACATTAAATTCATTGTCAAAGAAACTTCATTTCTTTCTTGTCTCCTTTCTGGGATTATGAGCTCATTAGATTAGATCGATTGTGATTGCCAACAGCCAAGCTTGTTTGAAAAATCTTAGAAACTGAACACAGACTCGCTTCGCTTTGGAACAAAAATTTTGGCCATTCATACAGTTTATACTTTTTATTTAAAAGCACAAAACTTAAAGTGCATATGAACTAAAAAAAATTTTTTCATGAATTGGTAGGTGGTTATACCCTTATTCCGAAACGCACAAAAAAGAATAGTGCTAAAGAGGTAAAAAAAAAAAAAAACATGTTTTGGCTAGTTTGCAGTGCAGGCGTTTTTCATGGGCGTGCGCTGAATAATAAATTTAGTTCGCGTATTTGAAGGAGGCTGAGGGGGAGCGGGGGGCAAGAAATGAGAGCGAATTTTTCCCTCCTCTCCCCCTTCCCCCTTGTTTAAATAACAAACTGAATGCAAGGCTGGCACTACGGCAAAGGGCAGATTTATTAGTGGCCAATATTTCGACTAATAGAATTAGTCTTCCTCAGGGCCAGAGCTATACTGAAGGAAAATATAACGGCTCCTTAAATTAAAGTTTGAAAAATAGTTGGAAAAACATGATTGGCTAATACATGATATGATGACAGCGTACTTGTAAATATGAGATAACAAAAATATACTAACGGCTCCTAAAATTAAAATTTGAAAACATACATGCAAAAAAATGATTGGCTAATACATGACATGAAGACAGCGTACTTGTAAATATGAGATAACAAAAATATAGAAGTGTACAATCAAGGCTCAGCGTTCGTTTTTCCTGTTAATGCCTTCTGGAGTTAACGCTTTCCCTCTATAAATTAGAATGCCTCGCGTGCCTTACGGCGGGAGGCATTGATGGTGGGTTGTAGTTCGAGAGGGATAAGTCGCATGTCCGCAGAAGAGTGACCTGGTAAGTTGAAGTGTGTAGGGACTGCTGCTGTGGATTTGGCGTGATACAACAACATGGTACGGCCATGGGTACCAGAATGGCACCTGCTTACGCAAACCTGTTTATGGGGGAATTTAAGAGAAAAGCACTAAAGGATTACGCTGATCAACCGTTTCTCTGGCTCCGGTACATAGATGACATTCTGATGGTCTGGACACACGGAGAAGAAAAGCTAAACAAGTTCATCACATACCTCAACAACATCCACCCTACTATTAAGTTCACTAGTGAACGATCTACAACTTCTATTCCTTTCCTGGACGTTAATATTCAACTCGAAAATGGAAAAATAGAAACCGATCTCTATTGCAAGCCTACAGACAAACACCAGTATTTACTCCATTCCTCAAGTCATCCTTGTCATACAAAAAAAGCCATCCCTTACAGCCTAGCTCTCCGTTTACATCGGATTTGCTCCAAAGACGAATTCTTCGATCATCGATCAGCAGAATTGCTCTCATATTTAACAAAACGAGGCTATAAAGACCGTTTTGTGAAAGAACAAATCTTGAGAGCCAAACAGATACCCAGAAGTGAGACATTACAGGAACACAACCATGATAAAGATAAATGCAACACCCCAGTCCCCTTCACGATCACTTATAACCCAGCACTACCTAATATTCAAGAAATACTTCACAGGAAACAACCTATTCTCAACTCCACCGATCGCCTTGAAAAAATATTCAAAGATAAACCATTCATCGCTTACCGTCGTTCACCAAACCTTCGCGACCTTTTGGTTCGAGCAAAACTAAAGAACATTAACATGACACCCAAGCTCACCTCTGGCACTTTCCGCTGCAACTCCACTCATGGATGTCTCACTTGCCCTTACATTGACAATGCAAGAACTTCGTACACTTTTAGCAACACCGGCGAAACAAGACAAATAAAACAACATATAACCTGCAATTCTACTAACCTTACATATATGATTGAATGTAAAAAATGTAAAAAACAGTATATAGGGGAAACCAAACGCACGATCCGTGAAAGGTTCACAGAACACAGACAAGCGACAAACAACCCACATCACGCCAACTCCACAGCAGCAGTCCCTACACACTTCAACTTACCAGGTCACTCTTCTACGGACATGCGACTTATCCCTCTCGAACTACAACCCACCATCAATGCCTCCCGCCGTAAGGCACGCGAGGCTTTTCTAATTTATAGAGGGAAAAGGTTATCTCCAGAAGGCATTAACAGGAAAGACGAACGCTGAACCTTGATTGTACAATTCTATATATTTGTTATCTCATATTTACAAGTACGCTGTCTTCATGTCATGTATTAGCCAATCATTTTTTTACATATATTTTTTCAAATTTTAATTTTAGGAGCCGTTAGTATATTTTTGTTATCTCATATTTACAAGTACGCTGTCATCATATCATGTATTAGCCAATCATGTTTTTCCAACTATTTTTCAAACTTTAATTTAAGGAGCCGTTATTATATTTTCCTTCAGTATAGCTTTGGCCCTGAAGGAAGACTAATTCTATTAGTCGAAATATTGGCCACTAATAAATCTGCCCTTTGCCGTAGTGCCAGCCTTGCATTCAGTTTTGTATTTTCACGTTCAAGTGACGCCTGACACGAGGTCTTTCACAAGAGAGATCCGGCAAAATTACCAGCAAGTTTAATTCCTGCGTTGGGTGGACCTCTGCATTCAAAAGTTTTCTATTCCCCTTGTTTATTTCTCAGCCAGTCGTCCTCTCCCTTAGGGTCACTTTTGACTCGCTCCAGCCCTCTCGCGCTTCCTCGCCCAAGATGACAGCAACGAAGGCTTATTCAGCGCTCCCGCTCCAAAAATACGCCTGCATTGCAGGCTATGTTTTGGCTGTTCAAAGTGACTTAAGGTGGCCGAATACAGTTTTTTAGTGTACAGGTGTTAGAAGACGTTATTTGGAAACTATGTACTTCTGGGCGCCCAAAATTGGTATGGTGTAAGACTAACTAAGAAAGAATGGATTTTCGTACGTCTTGTCGAGCTAAGTACCGTTTCCATGGCAACGTAGCAAACTTTTAAACGTCCATATATTGTAGGTTTCCTTTATTTTTAGAAAATGTACTCATTAGATTTTTACCATTTTTTGTATCCAGAAAAACTCACAAAACACTGACACAGTTGCACTATTTTCATGTAATTTTAACAGACAGATCTCCTGTAAATATTGATTTTGCATTTTAATGTTTTGTGAAGATACCCTCTGTTAGATTTAGGTTTCTCTTTGTAGGCGAGTTACGCTTTTAGGGAACTATTTTCATGCCAAATTTTACGAAATTCTAATGAGCGGTTCCTTAGAAAACAGTTCATTTCCACGAAAACAACCAGTCGCAATTTTTTGGTCAAATGCGCATGCGTGGCTTTAATTGCGTTTCATGGCAAAGTTGAAAAGCATGCAAAAGGTCTTGGTGAATGACCTTTTTGCTCGGAAAGAAAAGAAAAAGAGTTCGGAAACGAGAAACTTAGTTATGTAGGATCAAAACTTACCTTTATTATCCATTTCATGTGAAATTGAGGGATCACTTTATCGACCGCCGTATTTACGTACCACAACCCTAGCGCGCGCTTAATAGCATCACTAACAGAATCTGTAAAGCGCGCGCAAACTGTGTTCGGCCACCTTAAAATGCCCAAAGTGGTGTCTCTGGAGACTGGTAACGAGTTTAGCTCTGATGACGTAGCCAGTGGTTTCACGGCTCTGTTTACGCTTTGTTTTCTGCTATGGCGTGCTCGAAAATATCTTTGCGTGCTCAGTTCAGACCTCGATAAAGTGAATGCTATACAGCTTTTGAAAATATGTCTAAAAGTAATGGTACGCTATCCTCTGCTGAGTCCGTTTCCAGCCAAGAAACATCCAACACCACCGAGTCATCCGCTGAAATGGAAGTAGTCGGACATGTGGAATCCTACGCAGGTGAACCGCTTGCTCACAGTAGTGATGAGGAGGAAGACAACGAGGAGGATCAAGATGGTCTTTCCCCGAGGAAATTTTCGAATTTCCCGAGGGATTTTCGATCCTTCCAACGAGTATAAATCCTAAGAAAAGAACGCGTTTTTTTGAAATGATACCGAGAACTCATCTCTATCATTTCTAAGGAATCCAACTGAAGAGATCCACAAGATTAGGATCGAAACCGCGGTCTTGCCTGACCATTGCCTAAAATGGCACAGAATTTTCTAACGGCTGAAGGACTCGTAGCAGCCCCTAGCCAGAGCAACACAGAAGAATTGCCTCAGTAATCAGTCTAAGGCGTAATCAAAACACAGGAGGAAAATACTAAGCTCCCGCAACATAAACCTCACAGTTACAGAGCGGAGCTGAGCGGCGTGATAACAAAAAACACAGCCGTACTGAACTAAAGCGGCCTTTAGCCCTCAAATTAACGCATTGTACAGCTTTTCAAAGCTACAATGCTAAAGAAAGGATCAAGAGACAAATAACCGTGATAAGTAACACAACATCATGCCACAAAAGCAAATAGCCGGGCCCGGCAATACAAAAGCTGCAAGATAATGATTATCACACGGTTCGAATCCTATCCTTACAAAGATAAAAAGAGAGGCTATGCTGTCGCAAGACACACTGAAATGAGCCATAAACGGCATAAGAACGACAGTCGCTAAACAGAAAGATAGAACAAAGAAAGACATACTTGTCATAGCAAAACTATAACTGAACATGGCTAAAAACACGCGAGTGGGAGTCGCGCAGGCCTATCTTCTTTCTTTTTTACACTGTTTATAAAACAGCTCTCATCGAAATGAGCTAAACACAAACATGAGGACTTCTTCGGGACCAAATCTTCCGATGACTGCGCACAAAACGTGTCCACTTTGCACGTAACTTCTCGTCCGACGGAAAGTAATGCATTGTGATGTTCGGTGTCCCTGTCTTGTTATTGCAATTTATTCCACCGGGGCCACCGGCCGAGCAATAGTTCTTTCCCCCTTTCTTTGCCTTCTTCTCCACCATAATACTCGTTCTTTCGAATGTGCTTTCGTGCTTTCTGAATACTCGTGCTTTCGAATGTGCTTTCGTGCTTTCTGAACCACTGGCTACGTCATATCCGGTGAAATCTGATCGCTTTGACCGAGCGCAAGATGGAGACACTTCGAAGCGCGAGGCGAGAAAAATACCCCATAAAAGAGCTTTAGTTAGTTTAAAACCGGATATTTCGATTAATGAGGATATAAAAAAAAAAACACATAAGTCAAACTTGTTTTTTATTTCATATATACTTTAAGCTAGTAACTCACAAACGATTAAGTAACAATAAGGAATTTTAAAAAGCTCTAGCAAATGTGAGGGCCAGAAAAAAGGCAGACTAGAAAATTATATCCAGTAATTACATGGGCGGAAGATGGGGTGATAGCTTGATTTTCCTGAAATCTGAAGATCAAACCTTGCAGATTGAGAGGGCGAACTAATGGACACATCCCATTTTAAAGGGTCTTAGCCTATTAACTATGAAAGTGAAGCAAAGTATTTTTACTGTGTGTGAACATTTGCCCAAACAACTCGTGATGTTGCGAAATAGTTATTTTCCTGATTGAGTCTCGTGGTACTCATACGATGGTAATCTATTTTTGTAAAGGTCCAAGGTTCAAACCAGGAAGCTGTCTCACCCCTGGCGCCTGTAGAAAAAAGAAAATGGAAGATGAGATGTGGGAGGGAAAGTAGAGCATAAAATTAGTCAAAATAAAGCCCGTCTTGTCATGTGATTGCAAATAGTTTAGTGTATCTGAACTAACAAAAAAACTAAATTCAACTAGTTTCAAGTACCTGTGCGTTGCGTTTGGCTCAAAACTCAAAAGTAGTTTTTAGCTTCAAGAGCCATAACACGATCAGCTTGTATCACACCATATTCTGTGTCAGGGAAAATGTTGGCATCCTTTATCACTGTGATTAATTTGTTAAATGTATCAGAAACTGAATTCCTCTAGTTTCATGTCTCAGCGAGTTAAGCTCAAAACACAAAAGCAGTTTTTAGCCACATCACGATCATCTTACATCACACCATATTCTGCATGTGATTGGTTAAAATTATCTGAAACTGAATACCACAAGTTTCATGTGCCAGCGTGTTTAAGTTAAAAAAGAGCAACAGTTAGAGGCTTGCCTTGACAAGAGTTATTACACGATCTAGTGAAGATTTATTGAGTCGCCATGAATTCTGCTCTCTTCGTCTGCCTTTCTGCGCTGTTGAATGCTGTTGATTCACTGCCGGCGCCGACAAACAATCAGAATCTCTTGGAGCTGAAAGCGACATCTTGTAGCATAAACATCAACATGAAGGTTGAGGACCTCATCTTGGGAATGAAACAACAACTGGATGAGATTCAGAATGAGCTGAGAAATCTGACAAAGAAACTAGAGAGCGGAAAAGGTTAGCAAATCTACATTTTTTGTTGTTTAAGGCCCATTACCCCAAGTGATAAATGCGTGAAAATTGTAAAATGGAATCTGTGATTTGCCCCTTTTTTCAATGTGAAAATAAGATTTTACTCACCGGAATTTCTAAAAATTGTAAAATGGAATCTGCGATTTGCCCCATTTTTCAATGTGAAAATAAGATTTCACTCACCGGAATTTCTGAAAATTGTAAAATGGAATCAGCGATTTGCCCTATTTCCAATGTGAAAATAAGATTTCACTGACCGGAATTTCTGAAAATTGTAAAATGGAATCAGCGATTTGCCCCATTTTCAATGGGAAAATAAGATTTCACTCACCGGAATTTCTAAAAATTGTAAAATGGAATCAGCTATTTGCCCCATTTCCAATGTAAAAATAACATTTTACTTACTGGAATTTGGGTTTGGTCATTACATTTGGGCACTGATCATAAGAATGGGATCTGGGCAAATCAAGGCCATTAAGACAAAAAGGAACGCCGAAAGGGAAATTAATGGATCTGATCTGAATTGAAACCTCCGACGGCTGATTGATAAAAAAAAAAAAGTTTTGACAGGATTAGAGATTTAATTTCTTCTTTCTTTCTTTTCTTGAAAATTCTTGAAAAAAATTACCGGTAGAATTAAATATCAAATAAAAGAAAGAACCTCCCAGTTAGTACGCAACTTAAGCAGTTGCGAAAAGAAAGCCTAAAGAAACAAATTCAGGCTTGAAGGGGGTTCGAACCCATGACCTCATTGGTTCGAACTCCGTTCAAGCCTAAATTCAGTTTTTTCAGGCTTTCTTTTCGCTACTGCTTAAGTTGCGTTCTAACTGCGAGGATGTTTCTTCTGTTTGATGTCTTATCCGCAGTTCAAAATATACAATTCACATATTTACATTCAACAATTAAGTATGGTGGCCAAAAGCATGCAGTTAAGAGCCTTTCTTTTACGCTCATCATTCTTGAAACACTGCCTAAAGATCATTATACCAAGTTAAATGTGTACTTACAATTGGAACTTCCTGTTTTGATCCAAATGGGATCTGCACGCAACTGTTAAAAATGTCTTATTCCACAGCTGGAGTGGCCGGATGCGTGGTTCAATTACAAAGATATTTTTAGCAGCAGCAGCAAAAGTGCTTCAAAAATAAGAAGACACGTTCCTGGCCCAAGCGACTCGTGTGAGCAAGCACCAAAACAGCTCCCAAATTCTTCCCCATTCCTAAGCTTTGAAAACGAGGCTCTCAGTGAAAGTTTTGGCGATGTCATTGATCATTTCAGATCTATTTAAATATTCATTTCTTCGAGAAAAATACTTATTTTATTTTTTTTTTTCTATTAAAAAAACCCCGAAAAGCCTGCGTTCAAGATAATGGCCATCGATATTACGTGATTAGCTTATTATACAACAACTATTCATTGCGTAATCAGTAGCCAGCTTGATCTCAGTTTCTTTTCAAATCGTTTAAGATTATCGGCACAATCGGCAAATTTAGGGAAGATTTTAAAGGGTTGGCGTCAAATCGGACACTGTTTGACAGTTACCGGTGCGTGGCTGGTTCTCGTCGCGGAACCTACTCGAGGGCTTGGCGTGCGGTGTGGGGAGGGGGAGGGGGCGTGGGAGAACTCCCTGACATACTGACTATATGGGACCGGCTCCGCTGGAGGGGATAATTGTTTTCAGGTAGGGATTACACGAGCTTAAGCATAAAAAAGGGAATGACGGAGGGTTGGAAAAAATATCATTTCGATACTTAACAAGGCCTTTTAAAATATCTCAAACAGATCAACCGAAAAAAGATGCAGGTTTCTTTCCTATAGGTATGTGAAAGGGTTACCTTTCCTGTCAAAAATGGTACATTAAGGGGTCAGGGTTTGGACCATAAAACTTTGTTGAGTACCCACACCACACCCCCCAGCCTTTACCATATCTCAAATTTATTCGTATATAGTGAGGTAGAAAAGAGAACACTTTCTTGATTTGTTTTTTGTTTGTTTGCCTCTTTTTATTTCATTTAGCTGAGTCACTGTCCGTAACCATTTGCGAGCACGGCAGGAAAACCATCAACTGCACAAACGGAAGAAAACTTCACATTCAGGAAGCACTGTATGGCCGACTGGACCGTAAGACATGTGGTCAAGGCCCTATTCTCACCACAAATTGTCGTGCCTCCAGATCTCTTGCCGTCAGTCAGAGCATCTGTCAAGGCAGAACCAGCTGTGTGCTGTATGCCAGTAACTCAGTGTTTGGGGATCCATGTTACGGAACTTACAAATATCTTGTTGTCAAATACCAGTGCGTGGAGTAGGTTAGTTATCACACTCTCTTAGCTGTATTCATTTGTTTTAAACTTAATTGGTTTTTAAAAGCAAGTTACTTTGCCTAACATGATTCCATTTTCAGTCAGTCTCCAGCCTGACGAAAACGCTGGCGTTTCCTTAAATGGTTTCCTTTATACCGTTGCGCAAGTCCATTCAGTAAGCCTGTCTGTAGCAGACCTTGTGAAAACTAATCTGGTGGGTTATTTTGAACATGATCTAGAAGGACAAAATTTCACTAGGGCAGTAGATTCCTGAAAATTCCCCGTCAATTTTATTCCGCCCTGGGGCCCGTTTCTCGAACGTCCCGGTAACTTATCGGGCCCGATAAGTGTCTTCGGTGATAAATGTTTCTTAGCAGAAGTCCAGTTTTGTTAGCTTTGAAAACCTTATAATTCTATGAAAACATTGGCCAAGTATCATGTCTCTAATCACTGTGTAATCGGCGAAAAAACACTTAAAACTATACTTATCGCGCCCGATAACTAACCGGGACTTTCGAGAAACGGGCCCCTGGTGAGGTTTACGGGCATTTCCCACTGCCTTTAGCTAGCGACCCTTTATGCATTAGTTAAGTTAACCTGGTTAATTTAACTGTCCTATTATTTTATTATTATTATTTTTTTTTTTTTTTTTTTTCAAATTCCTGGCGAACATCCCGGCTTCACAAAGTCTGTAATAGAAGCCAATTTACAATCGCAATGCCTGGCAGAAAGAGGAGAGACGTCCTACGCGATTTAACTGCGTGAAACGAGATACCAGGCTCCCAAGTTATGGTGCGAAGAAAAAAACTCGCCCCATACTGCGCTCCGCTCGCCCGGCTTGCCGATTTTTCTTTTCGCCCTACGGTCCCACTTGAGAGCTTGTTCGAAGGCTGAGATTCACTTGAACATTGGTTTGTTTGTACAGTTTACAACTGATTGACACGTGAACCCTTCGATATAAGTGAATGTACATTAGACTTTGATCAGTCCTCATTCGAATTTTTTTTTTACGAGATCGCGTTTACAAAGTTTTCATGAAGGGTTTTTGATACGAAGTGTATTTGTTATATAGTTGGACAAATCAATTAAACGAATCAGTCAGAATCAGTCTCGAAGTTTACGATAACGTCATTCTTTCCATTTTATAACCACTTTTTAAACTTAATTAAATCTTACCTGAAAAATTCTAGAAAAGTAAGTTTTCGAGGAGTTATTTTGCTCTCACTGCCTACATGTTACTTTCGACAGCTTTTGTCAAGAGGAAGATGGAACAGGAGTTAGTAATGAAGCGGCCAGAGATGAAGACTTCTGCCGACAAAACATTTGTTTTTGTAGTGCGTAATTATTTTGTTTAAGCTTTTTTTTGTAACGGTATACGCTAAGGAAAGAAAGAAAGTAGAAGCACTAAATTGTAAAGGTGAAGGATATGATATATCTTTGTAACAACATCTTTTAATTAAGATATCAATTTCAGCTCTAAATAATAAACAATATTTTTAAAATCAAGAAATGGTGCGATCTTCAATCAATTAATTAATCAATCAATCAATTAATCAATCAATCAATCAAATAATCGAAATCAGATAGTCTTAAAAATAAACCAATACATTAATTATTGTCTCCAATAACAACTAAATTCAGTGTGGTGAAACTTGGGTTGGGAAGGCTGTTTCAGTAAATTAACTACCCATTCCACAGTTTCCACTTCCTAAAATTATACCTTTGCTCTGACTTTTCCTTTCCTGAAACTTTTTCAGAGCGGTTTAAATGCGTTCAACGCTAAGCTCATTATAGACCTTTCTCTGAAATGGTTATCATTTTAATATTCTTTTGTCTGCATTCAAATTAGCCCCTTTTGCCTCGTTCAAGGTAAAATATTCTTTTCATTTTAAAACTTAAGGCTGGTTTCCATATGATCGCGGATCGCAGATCGCAATAAGGTCTGCGATCGTCTGCGATCGTCTGCGATCATATGGAAACTACTTCTGCGATCGTCTGCGATCCTGCGATCGCGATCGCAGACTATCGCAGAAGATAGAACCATGTTCTATCTAAAGGCTGGTTTCCATATGATCGCAGACGATCACAGACCTTATTGCGATCTGCAATCTGCGATCTGCGGTCCGCGATCATATGGAAACCAGCCTTTAAGATGGAGGTAAGAAGGGCTAATTTGAATACCAACAAAAGAATGTTTTAACATTCTTTTGTTGGTATTCAAATTAGCCCTTTTAAAAAATGGTAGCTATTTTGGAATAAGGTCTATTATGGGCCAAATGATATGGGTCCTTTGCAGCTAACGGTCACATGGTATAAAATCCATCATGCTGGAGAGCAAGGCACGCACTGGGATCATCCACAACAAAGAAAATTCAAGTTTGACTTGTTGAAATTGCTATGTTTTGGATGTCCCAAGCGCAACTTGCTCTCCAGCGACTGGCAGATTCTGTACCATGTGATCGTTAGCTGCAAAAGGTCCATTGAAGACAAACGAGGAAAGAAAGTTTCACATTTTCTGTCTTAGTGAAAAACATCAGCCATCCTTGTTGAGTCCGTTTACTTTACGGAAGGCAAAGTGAGATAAATTATTAAGAAAACACCTGCAGCCAAAAGCTAAATTGCGGTAATCGAATTTCAATCTAAGAAGTAAATTTTAAAGAATGTCTCCGAAGCCGTCGTTTTGAGGTGCAAATGGTTAGGATTAACAATTGCCACGAATGGTTGGTTTTATCAACAGACTTATTAGGTATTTTTGACCACGGTAAAGAGATTCGGGTGCTCTTGCTTCGAGCGTTAGCCCTTCATCAGAGCGAGTGATGAAGGTCTAACGTTCGAAAACTCAGCGTTCGGTTCTCTTATCAACTCTGTTGACTGACATAAAGATAGTTTCTACTCCCCACCGATGCAGCACAAAAGTTTATTTAGAAATGAACCCCCTTATCTCAACCTTCATAGAGGTTCAGCCATGCGCCTTACCGTCTTCACTTAGCACAGTGGTTTCTTCAACTGCTTTCCTTTCAATTTTCATTTTATTTATCATGAAAGAAGAAAAATTCTAACAAAACCAGAAGTACTAACCTCTGGTGATGTTTTCTTCTTTCTTTCAGTTTCAATTCCTAAACTCCATCTGAATTTCATTTAGCTGTCGTTTCACCGTTTCCAAGATTATTTCAGTTCAGCTTCTTGTTCGGTTCACGGTTCATTTTCGCTGTTAGCTACATCTGAGACATCCTAATTTTTGCGTCGTTGCTGAGTCCACTGCATTCAATGGTCGTTTCTATGCCCTGGTCATCTGGGACAAGCCAACGTTACCTTTTACAATGCAGGAGTCCTATCTAGTGCGTCTGGTTATGCCTATCATAATTTCTCTATTTTTTACTTTTTTTTAAAGCTTTTTTGTTTTTGTTTTTTTAACTGCGTTCTCTTGGAGTTATGATAAGTAAAGTAAGTTAGTTATCATCCCGTATGGTAAATTAACTTTTGTAATTTGCAATTTTTTTTTTTTAGTTGTTGAATTTGCAGCTTTGATGCAGCATTCTAACTTTCAGTTGGCAGCGAAAAAAAAAACGTAAACAGAACCTTTAAACTCGAATTATTTTTGTTGTTCTATTTCCTTTACCATATTTGAAGCTAAAGGTTGCTTCTAACCAACCAAAAATTATTTAAATTTTCAGTGATCTTCAGTTGCACTCATTTAAACTGGCACGACCCAAAACATCCCTTGCCGCTGATGAAGGAACCTAAGTAACAAGATAAACCTTGAAAATAGAAAAACACTATAAAACTCGAATTATGCACTGAAGATAGGACGTTATATATTCTGAATGAGATTTGATGAAAAAAAGCCGTCTTTGTTCCTTTCTCTGCACGAAACCACTATTCCTTTCATCTAAAGTCTCTAGTAAATACCGGGAAAATAAGAAAACCTAAACTGAGTTCCTGTCAATACGCAGGTGTATACAGGAGTTATTGGCATGAGACCAAGATATAGACCAATCATGGAATTAATCAGTCTGTTAACAAAACATGTCGCAACTACAAACTGACTTAAGTTCAACTATAGCGGTTTGTTTTCCCGAAATGACAGCCGATTATAAGTCGCTCACTGGTACATAGTTAAGTATTTGTAATGCAAAAAAACCAAGAAGACAGCTGTAAGGTGGTCACTGGTACATAATTAAGTATTTGTAATGCAAAAAACCAAGAAGACAGCTGTAAGATGGTCATTGCTAGCTATGCTAACGAAGTCGACCGCAATATGTAGTTTTGGATTTTAGGTCGGCTTTTTACTGTTTTGACGGTTGCTGGAAGCGGACTCGTCGCATTTCTGATTCTTAAAAGACCACAGCTGCAGACGAAACCGAACTGCTTCATTCTGTCTTTAGCAGTCGCGGATTTTTTTGTCGGAGCTGTCTATTTCCCGCAGATTTTTATCCATAGCTTCACCTGCCATTCATACGTTTGTGATGGCGCGTTTTTTGTCACTCGCCACTACTTCCAGTATTGCTCCATTACAAACCTATGCACCATGTTAGCAGACCGCTATATCTCAATTGTGAAACCGCTAAAATACGTTGCCATGATAACAAGGAAAAGAATCATCTTTCTTTTGGTCGCATCGTGGACTGCACCAATGATAGCTTTTGTAGTACCACAAATCACCATTCAACTATATGCGAATGAAGAGCAAGACAACATCTTCTCAATATTGAAAACGCTGACGTTTAATACGCTTCCGATGATACTACTGATCGTATTATCGACGCGTGTTTTAGTTGTTGCGCGAAACTTGTCTCTTGAATCACGCGCGTTGAAAGCTCAAGTCCGTTTTAACTACAGAGGTAAAACAATAGGGGTAAAAACAGCCGGCAGATCTGACATCTTCGAAAGACAGGCGACCGCAAAGATGATGATAGCTGTCATGGTTGTGTTTATTCTCTCCTCTTCAGCAGAACATTGGAAAGGTTTCTGCTCTCGTGAATGGAACATAAATTGTGATCTATCTGCCAACATTGCTTACATTCTCGATCTCCTCTGTATTTTAAATTCAGCTGTCAATCCAATTGCTTATGGATTTCTCAAGAGAGATGTCAAAGAACAGTTAAAACGACTTTTCGGTCATAATAGACACTAATATCGTCAGAAAAATAAATGCTTTGGCTGTGATCTTGGGCATGAGTATGAATTAATTAAGAAAGGACTGATTCAAACACAGGTGTGTAAACAAATACAATGAATGTGAATTCAAATACACATAAAAACATCGACGACGGCAACGGCAACGCCACAAAAAGGCAGTAGGATTTATTATGAACAAGAACAATCGCTCTGCAGGGGTGTTTTTAGAAATTTTGGTACATTTCTTTGCCGTCCTCTGCAAAACAGCAACGTAAAATGACCAAATTCAAGGTTTTATGGAGAACGTAAACACAAGACGGTGGATTTATTTTCTTGAACACCACTCCTACCAATTTGGTTCCTGGGTAGTCTGTCGTTTGTGTAGAAGTTGAGCGAGTTAAAATAATCCGCCAGGTAGCCGGCACAAATGAAATAAACTTGTATTTCCAAGTGACGTTTTCGTAACCGTTACAGTCTTGCATTGGTGAGGCTCCCGTGTCACTTTGAAAAACCGTATTTGTGTGGATGTAAACGTGAAAAGAATGGCTCCGTTTTGTTAACTGAACAATTATACTAGTGCACAAAAACTAGTATGATTCATCTCTATCTGCGGATGTCTGGGATGGTAATGGATTGCAGCTTGAAAAATATTGCCTCCCACGTATCTTGGAAAAATGGCTAAAAAAGGCTAGTGATTATACGGTTTCTTCTTGCACAGAGAAATGTTGTTCCAGGTGCTCTAAGAGCAATTTCAGTCTAGAGAAGAGGTTCTTAGTCCAATATTATATTTGAGCACGATTGACCAATGCAACATAGAGCAAACTATGCGTAACAGTGCTCCTTTAAGGAGCGAAGGGGGCAACGCCAACGAAAACGTCACTTGAAAATATTGCGCCCGGCTATTTCCACTACGTCGTGATTATTCCAGTTCGTTCAAATTGTGCAACGTGGCCGAACAATCCAAAAACAAAGTCGGTAGGAAAAGGGTTTAAATCAAAAATAAATTGAAAAAAATGAAATGAAAAAATTAAGGTGCTCAAGGCTGACCTAAAAGAGAGCCTTCTCGCAGGCTAGTCATGAACGAATGTTGTCTTTGTTCTGTACTAGCCTGTAGCTTTCAATAATTTCCTACAAACCACGTCAGTAAATTCCCCAACTCGGGAAACTCGCGGAGATAATAACTCCAGTTCCAAAATAAAGAATTTTTTTTTTTTTAACTCCAACTTAGGTCAGACTTAAGTTGTTGAAAGCAATCAATTGAAGACGCCCTCTTTTCTTGACGCTGACAAGAGGAGCTGGTATCGTAGTACCAAGCGGCATGTTTTCCAAACGACTCTCTTTATTTTATGCATTAATTTAAGCCAAAGGTATAATATCATAAAAAGATTTTAGATTTTCTTCTAAAAGAAAGGTCGTAATCCACTTATCCATTTGCGACAGCTGTTAATAATTTGTTGACGGGAGCAAAAACCGTAAATCACTCAAGGCTAATTAACACGTAACGGTTGATCAGGCCGACTAGGCCCAATTTTACAAATCTGATTTATAGATTCTTATTCTGCGCTTCCCCAATAGAAAAAGAAATCGACCGAGAAATTGCAGCGTGTAAATTGTCCTATGGGATTGAACCTACTAATCGAACCGGCGGATAAATCGGTGCGTTAATTACTGTGTTTTTATTAGAGCTTAATAAATTGCTTTTATTATAAGCAAGATTTGAACTTCCTGCGATTCTAACACAAACTGTCACGGTTCTATGAGAAGGATAAAGCAAACATGTTCGATTTGACATTTTCTAACTTGCCGCTTAAATTACGGTTACCCGGGACCTTCAGAGGTGTCTCGCGTTTAAGCGATGTAGCGCGTCCAGTTTAAACTGTAGATACCTAAACCCCTATATCAAATTAAAGCTTATAGAGCTGACTATCAAACCATACCAAGAATTTTGAAATAAAATAAATTGTCGAATTTTTCACGACCTCAAATTGCAAGCGTCCGAATCACCTTTTTAAAGCTACAAGTGAAAGTGAATTTTGTTTTTTACTAATTTAATTTGCTCCTCATATTTCCGGACCCAAAGCGCTAAAAAAACGTGTCTGCGTTTTGCCATATTCAATTGCAGTGAAAAGTTATAGAGCATTTTCGAAATAGTATGAAAAAAATGTGGAGTAATCGTACAAAAATCACTCTCGGAGAAAAAATATCTCGAAAGAAAAAATTCGCAGACACGTTTTTGTTGTTTATATGTTAAACTAGCTACTGTCCAAATTTGAAGGCAAACGAACAAATTCCTTTTGAGTTTTAGCTCTTTGAAGTGGCTCCACCAAGTGAAAAAAATTTATTCGAGAAAACAGCGCTAAAAATTCGGCAATTCATTTTATTTCAAAATTCTTCGCTTAGTTGGATAGCCAGCTCTATAAGCTTTAATTTGATATAAGGGTTCAGGTATCTACAGTTTAAACCGGACGCGCTACATCGCTTGGACGCGAGACACCTCTGAAGACACCTCTGAAGGTACCGGGTAACCTCAACTTAGACAAACTTTCTCCTGTGCTAAAAGATAACTGGCCTGATTTTCATTTCAGCCCTCTTCAGTGAGTAGCTGTGTCCTTTCCAGTGATACCAGACCACACCCTTGTATGGAATTGAAATCGTTCCGTGGTGATAGGGGCCATTCAGATTTGAGTGAAGGCAGTCGACATGCCACCAGGCTCCTTTAAAATGTTCGGCACAATGTTTGGACCAGTTGTCATTATCCTGATCTTTGGTCGAAAACGGGTGACCACGGTGATAGGAGAGAGAATCACCAGCGGTTCCTACAAAAGAAGTGATTAAAGTTGTTATTAGCAACCACAACATGCTCACTTAGGGGATGCATTGTCTCCCGCAATTTTAATTGGCTGATTAAGCAACAGAACGGGAACTTGATTTGAGGACGCGAGAGCTCGAGGGTGGAATAGTCTGGACGCGAGTCTATCTTATGGGTATTCTTGATGAGCGCACCTTTGTCAACTGACGTTCCCGTTCTGTTGCTAAATCAGCCTATTAGGGGGATTTAGAATCACGTCTGCGACAAACGGCAGCGCTTCTTGGTTAGCTCATTTGGTGGAGTGCCGGACTGCTCAGCGCGAGGAGGTCGTGATTTACACTACAGTACAAAGAATTTTCACCGACTCAAGAGAGGTTTCTTGAGGATGTTCTCTTAGTTCCGGGGCGCTACACCGACTTTTTCAAACAAGTACATGAAGTTGGAGGTCATGCTGTCAAAAATCAAAAACAAATTTGTGTGTTTTGGACAGTTACTTCCAATGGAAAAACCGTACTTTGAAGAGAGCAAAATAAATCTTAAATGTTCGTGATTGAGTAGTCTGCCATTTATTAGTTTCATTATGAAATAAAGAGGGGAGAGCTAATGAGAAGGGCCTAATAATATTTTTTCCCTCTAAAAAAGGAAGGCGGAGAAGAAGGGCGTATTAGAAATGGAGGCATATTTGAGAGAGGGGCTTATCTGAGCATTTACGGTACAAGTTGAGGCAAATTCATGAAGCAGGTCTTATCTGACAGGCAGCAAGCGAGAGAAAACGCGTTCGAACAAGTTGACGTAACGAGGGGCTTGATTAGCTTTGATTTTAATTAAGTGATCGAGAAAGACAGGTGGGAGTTATTTACTCGATCATATTTACTGAAAAAAAAAAACTGGTTGTAAATTAACAGAACTAACTTATTACCTGAATATGATCCAATCCCTAGCTGGTACTTAGTCCTCTCGCTCGTTATTGCGAACATGTCATACTCAGCATAAGCTGTCCTTCCTGTGGTGTCTTCAAGGTCCACACGAAGTTTGTATCGTCCACTCTTTGTAAGATGGTAGATTTTTTCCAGTCCGAGCCAAAACTCGCCATTCAGGTTGCCAAAGCCACGTTTGTACTCGTTCCAACCGCGGTAGAAATCAACCGACCCGTCCAGTCTCTTTTGGAACACTGTCCACCCCCCACCGGGAGAAGTGTGGTCACAGAACACATCAAAGGCACCTGAGCCATCAGGGTCGATTGTATAAACACCGCTGATTCTTTCACCAGATTTGTACACCTCAGCACAGTTTTTGTGGTGATGCAAATCTAGATGGGTAAAGGCAAAGGGAAATAATGTCGCGAACCGGGGAAAGTGGTTCTTTCGAATAAAAATATCTTGCTTTTTATTTTATACCCCAGCCTATACTAAAATACTAGAATGTCAAGGAATTCATGAGCAAACACATGAATTCAGTTTGTAAGCGGGTCAGACAGGTTCAGTTAAATTACAAACAGTAACCTTGCACCGGAAAAGCAGCATAGCAATGCATAGCAATCTTTAAACTTCCTCAAATGTCGAATGTGTTTTAAGAAGAAACTCTGTTTTCAAAACTTGGTATCTACATTAAAGAAACTACTAGGTACATGACTCGCATGTCACGAATAGCTGATAATAAAGGCTTTATATCCATACCTATCAATTTTAGTCACGGTTTACTATTAGCGTATCTTTTGGAGTGATAAGCAGTACATATAGATTACGTTTCGACAAGAGTTCCCGGAGTCATATTCCGAAGGTCAAGCTTTGTGTCTCTCCTCGCCAACACAGCAAAAGCAATTCTTCATCGCCAGCCCTTTGAAGTTGAGTCATTTTCTCACAGCAAGAAAGACAAAATAATATTACCAAACCCGGATTTACTGACCTTTGGAGTCATTTTCTGGTTTCCTTGTTAAATTTCTGAGTTCCTTCTGAATCTCGTTCAGTTGTTGTTTCATTCCCAAGATAATACCCTCGAGCTTCTTGTTCGGTCCAGTGTTGATATTTATGTTACACGATGTTGCTCTCAGATCGAAGAGATTCTGATTTTGTGTTGGCGCTGAGTCCACCACTGGCGATAAAGAAACAAGGGAGACAAGCAAAGCAAACCTCACTGTGTCAGTAAGTCCAAACTCCATTGCGTGCTCAATGAAACGAATTGAACGAATTCAATGTTGCAATTGAAAGTGGCGTTTGTTTGTTAAGATAATCGGAGGAAAAATGTGGAATATAGTTTCAGACTTAAACCAATCACAAAGTGCATAGCGCGGCGAGACTGGAGCTAGGAGACAAAAAAACGAATAGAGACTATCCAGAATAGTAAGGGACTGCAAGCAGTCTTGGAGGGATGGAGTGATCGACCGCCAAAATTTCCCACCCCCCTCCCCACATCCCGAAGAATACTCGTTTCAATGTAGGCATCCTCGCTTCACGAGTAAAAAGAAAATACTTACTATAAGACAACAACAGCCAACCAACAACAATTAATTTATTTGTCGCAATTGCAAGAGGCTTGAAAACAAATTAAATAAATAACAACAACAAATTATATTATTGTATTATTCAGTAAGTGACACAGGCATACTCTATCAGGAGTCGAACCTGACACCTTCCAACTAATAGTTAAGATGTTCTACCTCTGAGCTACACGAGACTCGTGGGAGCTAAGGCCATTAAACTACGTTCATGGGACAAATATCCTGCATACTGCTAGAATTGGAATGTCACGAGTGGCATATGCGCAGTGGAGTATGCCTGTGTCACTAACTGAATAATACATTCATTTCTTCACTAGGCTCTGTAAAATATTTCATCACATGTCTTCCAAAAAAACAGAGTGTTTGGCGAAAACCTACCTCAGAGTAGCGAGCTATGGCCTAAGTAAGCTGAGTAATCTACAGTAAAAGGGTATTTGTAAAGAAATATCACAAAAAGATAATGATAAAATCAATTAAAAAGACCATATTTTCTGGTCAGCTGTAGTGACCTCCAATCCGCTCCATTACATGAAAATTATTTTCCCGGCTGCTTCCAATTTACTCTGTCTTCATTTTTTTTTTCATATGGTTTAATACACTGATTTTTGTTTTCTTTAACCAAGACGATTGATCAACCGAAACCAAAGCGTGCTATAAAGTCAACTGTATATGATGTTTTTGAAAGGAAGTTTGCTTCGAATTTCCTGCTGGATGCAAAGCTTGCCCTTCTACAACAAACTTAAGGAATTAAACCGAGCATTTTAAAGTTAAAAACCCAAATAACTGTTGTAACACTCCTTTAGTACTTTTTCTAAAACCCTCAGACGAAAACCACACGGATGGAGAGACATATATATGCGCCTAGCCTTTTTTATAGTTTGATTAACATCTTTACTTACTCTTGTTTGCACGCCTATTTCCCTTTGACTCAGAAGAAAAAGCATACATAAAATAACACACCAGGAATATAAGCTTGATTTTAAAATGCCACTGGTCTAATCTTCATTTCTGCTCTCTTTACTGAATACTTGATGCCTTTCCAGTGATACCAGTTGACTCCATCAGCAGCTGATGAGTGCTGTCCGTGATGATACACACCGTTAAGATTAGAGTGGTGACAGTCTCCATACCACCAGGCTCCTTTGTAGGTCACAGCACAGTTACCACCGGAGTCACTATCGTTATCCTGATCTTTTGTTGTAAAGGGATGACCACGGTGATAAGAAAGAGAATCGCCAGCGGTTCCTTGAAAAGAATTAACAGGAACACTATGAACTGTGAACAATCATTTAAACAAGTTATATGAAAAAAGCATTTTAAACACGTACGTAACGGTAATTGCATGATAGCAACACTACACATAAACCAAACTAATAATAGGAAAAAGAGATTAGTTTAGAAGAAGCTATGTGGCTGCGTGGCCAGTAGAAACAAACAAATTATTTGATTTAATGAACCTTCCGAAGAAGGCAAATTAGCCACCATTAAGGGTAAAGTTTTGCCTTCTTCGGAAGATACAGTTTTTGATAAGAGCTCGATATTTAGCGATATTTCGCTTTGTTTTGGACGTTTACTCTACATTTCTATCGACCTTATCACCTCATCGGCTTTGACGCCATCGCTCAAGGTACATTGTCTAGCAGAACGAGAATAAGCTGCTTGACGTTTGGTACTCCGTTCGCGTGAAGGAAAATTTCAGCTTCTCAATCTCGTTACGTTGCCAATTGATTCAGTTAAGGTGACTCGACCCAGTTATTTTTTGGCGGTACCATCCTACTTTGAAGCTGGCTGGTATCCCCACCTTTACTTTTATCGTAAGTCTAACACATAGAATGGATAACATATAGATCAATCTACAATATAGCAAAAAAAAGCCGGCAACGGCAGAATTTCGACTCAGACCTCAAAAAGGCGTGGCACTATAACCACGTGACATTTACTCTGATCGATATTTTGCTGTATTGTACATTGATCTATATGTTATCCATTCTACGTGTTAGACTTGCGATAAAAGTAAAGGTGGGGGTACCAGAGAGCCTCAAAGTAGGATGGTACCGCCAAAAAATAACTGGGTCGAGTCACCTTGAATTATGGTAATTAAAATAAACCATCGCGCGTCAGAATACAACTACGAGATCGATTTCAGCGACGTTAAATTTCGAATACAGTTGTTGCATGCTGGCCCAGAGCCCTCGCTTGCCACTAAATTATATCAGATGGAGGGACTGGGAAAGAAACAGTAATACACGTGATATCTGCAGTATGTGCCCTGCAGCTTGCTAAAAAAAGCTAAAAAACAATGTAATATAATCTGGCGCTAAAGGATTGAATCTATTCTTTCTGATATTAGCTTATTTCATCTAAATTTGTTAGTCAGTTGCAGGCAAAGTATTAGTCGCGTGACTCAGGCAAAAATCTAATTCAAGAGAGAGTGTAGAGAGGTACAAGATGCCCACCGGAGTACGATCCAATCCCTAGCTGGTACTTAGTCCTTTCGCTAGTGACAGCAAACATGTCATATTCAGCATAGGCTGTATTTCCTGAGGTATCTTCAAGGTCTACACGAAGCTTGTATCGTCCTCTCCTAGTCAGACGGTACATTTTCTCCAGTCCGAGCCAAAACTCGCCATTCAGGTTACCAAAACCTTCTTTGTACTCGTTCCAGTCACGGTAGAAATCAACCGAGCCGTCCAGTCTCTTTTGGAACACTGTCCACCCCCCACCAGGTGAAGTGTGGTCACAGAACACATCAAAGGCGCCTGAGCCATCAGGGTCGATGGTATAAACACCGCTGATTCTGTCACCAGATTTGTACACCTCAGCACAGCTTTTGAGGTGATGTAAATCTAGATGGGTAAAGGCAAAGGGAAATAATTTCACAACCGGGGAAACATGAGAAACATGAGTTAGCACGTGAATTCAGTTTCTAAACGGGTCAGACAAGTTCAGTTAAATTACGTATAGTAAACTTCAACCGGGTGCCCAGCGAAATGCGTGGCCATGGTGATTTTTGAGTTTCAGCAATCTTTAAACTTCCTTAAACAGCCCTTTTCATCGAACGTGTTCTAAGAAGAAACACTGTTTTCCAACATTCAACTGAAAAATAAACCCAGCTATATCACACGCATTTTATGAATAACTGATATATGCATATATGTAAGAGATATGTATGTCATGGTTTATTTACCGCGTATCTGTACTTGGAGAAACAACGAGTACATAGAGAGTACGTTTCGGCAAAAATTTTGGAATAACTTCCCGAAGGTCAAGCTTCATTCAGTCCGGCACAGTTATCAAATTTGATAACCGGGACCAAAACAAACTATTAGCTAATCAAACCTCAAGTTACAGCTCACGTGACATGTTATCATAGCAACCATCTGCTTTCAATATGGTGGCCATTTCAATATGAAAACATTTTGATGGGGCTCTAATTCAACATTCGATTTCGGTCGCACAGTGAATTGTACGCAAGGAAAGGTTTAGAATAGGAATTTTGACCTGACATCAGGAAAATACGAAACAATCTTTGTCCATAATTAACTGACAAAGCTCATTTTAATATCTATCGAAAGCCTCATAGCGTCGTGGTGGACCGAGGAAACCTCGAGCGGCTTTGGCTAAAGAACAGAATTCCTGAGCGATAGCCGATAAAATAAAAAGAACACTAATCCCAAAAAAATAACCTCCATCAAAGATGCTTGTTTATTGCATAAATATTAACATGATTTGAACTTCTTGTTGCATTGCTCCTCTCCTTCTTGTCCTTCGTCAATCTGTATGAATGAAGAAATGAAGAAATTTTGCGTTATAACTAACTTTTAAAATGGGACTTCAAAAATATTTTGTTTCTTTCTTGTACCAGGGATTTCGAAAGTGCAGGAGGCGATGATTCGATTGACTAGCGACGTGTGTAGAGTCGCTTCGATCTGTCCTAGATAATTGAAGCGACGTACTGCAATAGAAGTAAAATAAAAGATAAAATAGAAGTGCAACGGCCAAGTCCCCTTTAAATTGTTCTTGAAAGGGCGTATTGAGGTTGCTTGCTGTGGCTCAAAGCTCGAACTGTTGTGAGTCTGGCATTACACGGGCTTAAAACACCAAGCATAAGTTTGTAAAGGATAATTACATTTCGGGAAAATCGTAAAATCGAACTGTGAAGGCATACCTCAACATCCGGCATGTCACCTTCATCACCGAGCTCTGAAGTTACTCTCTGTGGTTACTGTCGGCTGGCTGGTTATTAATCTAACGACGAGAACAGAAATAAAAATATTACAGTCATGTAAATGTAAGCTTAAATGTACCACCTAGAAAAATGAGAATTGTTTCCGTTCGTATCCAGTCATATTAGTAACGATACTGAACAAGACAAAGACATGCAATTGCCAAGGAGGCATTTCCGGAACAAAGTGTTCGATAATTTTCGACTGAGTTGTTTATCAAAATCGTTCCTGGATAACCGTCTTAATTTTGAAATCCTACCCTTCATCACTAGACTTTCCCGTTGTCCATGAGCTCCTTTTTCTCTTTATTGAGAAAGTATTGTACTCGGCCTATTTGCTTGCCAGCAACATCTCTCAACGTACACGCTTTCTTGGCGGCGCTCTTGGACATCAAGATTCCTCCGGTATTTATTCCACCGAGAGCAACTCGCATTGTAAGTTAAAACGAATCCCTGTTTCCATAGGTTAAGTAGTCATTTTCTCTTGGTGGAAATCCATAATGCTGCCTTCATTTCTAGTCATCCTAGAACACAAGGGGCCACCACAAACTATGTGACCGTTTGTATTTTGAATTTATAGAGGCAATGTATGGGAATATCGAAAATCCTCGTATTATCGTACTAGATTGCGATAGATATTCTCATTTAACATCAAAATAAACGTATTTTTACCTTAAATGTTGTGTGTTGTCGTTCCTGAGGTTGAAGACGGCGATTTTAGCCATTTGAAGGGTTCGGCGTTGAACGTCACTCTTCTATTACGCTCGTGATATACGCGCCGATAATAGATTTTGATTGGGCTGTTTTTGTACGAGACAATCAGAACAATAAATCCCTTCTGGGAGAGGGTAGAATTTAATCAAGGTTTGATGAATAAATCAAATAATGATTTGACGTCACACAGGAAGGGATGAGTGGGTCCCCTCTCTCGTGATATGTGCCGAATAATAGATTTTGATTGGCCTGCTTTTGTTGAAGACAATCAGGACAATACATCCCCACTAGGGGAGGACATATTTTAATGCATAAATTAATTTGTCGATTTGTGACTACGACGAAGAAAAAGATACCCGACCGAAACCTAGACACGTCATGCCCTGCGGGCATTCCGTGTAAAAAAGATACCCGACCGAAACCTAGACACGTCATGCCCTGCGGGCATTCCGTGTAATTAACAATGGCGGTGAGTGACGGAATCAGACGACCGCAAATCAAAATATCATAGTGCCCTCTTACAATTCTTCATGCCCCCCGACAAATAAGTGTTGAATCGAAAGATATATTAATGAAGATCACGACATTTTTTCTTCGTGTACCACAAAAATCTACAACTACCTTAAAATTGATGGCAAAGACAATAACGCATACCTGAAAGGGACTGTCATTTCGTACCACCTCTTCAAATCGTTGGGGAAGATCTCGCATAATTCTTTCCCGATGGTCGCCATTTTTGCAGGGCCTTGAAGTTTATTGTTCTATCGACGTTCAGGCCTGGAATTCTGGGTATGGAACGCGAGCACAACCGAAAAGTTACGGAAACTATTGAACGCCCTCCGAAAACTCACCGAGCTCTGAGCTGGCGCCATGTTGTGACGTCACGCGGTTATCAAATTTGATAACTGTGCCGGACTGTCATTTGTTTATCACCCTAACAACAACTTCTTCTTCCTAGCTGACATAGCAAAAGAGATTCTTCATCGCCAGTCCTTTAAAATTGAGTCCGTTACTCACATCCGAGAAAGACAAAACAATATTAGCAAACCCAGATATACTGACCTTTGGAGTCATTTTCTGGTTTCCTTGTTAAATTTCTGAGTTCATTCTGAATCTCGTCCAGTTGTCGTTTCATTCCCAAGATAATACCCTCAAGCTTCTTGTTCGGTCCAGTGTTGATATTTATGTTACACGATTTTGCTCTCAGATCCAAGAGATTCTGATTTTGTGTTGGCGCCAAGTCCACCACTGGCGAAAGAGAAATAAGGCAGACGAGGAAAGCAAACCACATGGTGGCATTAAGTCTAGGCTCAATTGCGTGCTCACTGAAAGTTGATCGGATTAAATGTTGCTATTGAATTGGCGTTTGTTTATTAAGAGTATATGAAAAAATGTAGAATCTAGTATCAGATAATTTAAACCAATCACAAGCCTGTTTTGATGGAAATATTTTTCGCTGAAACAGAATGTGTTGCGATGTAAACTGATATGTGAATTCTTCAGTAAAGGAAAAGGTAATTAATGTACTGATCAACTTCCTGATGTGCTAGAGGTATTAATTGTTTGTTGGCAAGGGCAAAAACTATGACTGCCCTTATATTCTTTTACGTAAATCACTCAAGGCTAATTTAGCGAGGTACCGATTAAACGAGCTCACTCGGCCAAATTTTACAAAGAAGATGAGTCAGTGGAGGCCAAATTTTAACTCCACCAACAAGAAAAGAAATCGGCCGAGAACAGTTGTAACGTGTAAATTGTCCCGTACGAGTGATCTTAGTAATCGAACCGCCGATAAATCGGCGCTACCTGTAATTAGTGTATTTTATTACAGCCGTAGGAATACTTGCCTATTAGCAAGTTTTGAACTTCTGGGATTCTAACACCAATTTTGCACGGTTTGTGTGAGAAGAAAAAGGCAAACGTGTTCGGTTTGACATAAAATAACTAATTTCTAACTTCCCGCTTGGATTTTATTTTCGCTGAAACAGAATGTTGTGTGATGTAAACTGAGATGTGATTATCTTCCGTAAAGGGAAAGGGAATGTCCTGATAAACTTCCTGATGTACAACAACTATAAATACTTTGTTGACAAGGAAAACTATGACTGCTCTTATCTTCTTTTCCGTAAATCACTCAAAGTTACTTTAGAGGTACCGATTAATGTGGCCGACTCGGCAAAATTTCACAAAGAAAATGGGTGAGCAGAGGCCGAATTTTCACTCCGCGCAACATTAATCAACAGACATCGCCCGAGGACAGTTTTAACGGGTAAATTGTGCCATGCGACTAATCCTATTCATCGAGCCGCCGATACATCGCTAAGTGTAATTAGTGTGTTTTATTAGAGCTGTACGAATAATTGCTTATTGTTACAAAGTTTTGAATTTCCTGTGATCCCTGCGATTCTGTTACAAATTTTTACGGTTCACGTGGGTAGAAAAAAGCAAACACCGGTTCGATTAGACATAAAAACCATTATTTCAGTTTACTAACTTCCCGTTTCGATAAACGTAGCACGTAGTTCCTCCTGTGCTAAAACTGAAGGTTTCTGGCCTGATCTTCATTTCAGCCCACTTCAGCGAGTAGCTGTTTCCTTTCCAGTGATACCAGACCACACCCTGGTATGCATTTGGACTCGTTCCATGCCGGTGACCTGAGGGGCCGTTCAGATTTGAGTAGAGGCCGGGCCCTACCTTAATTTGAGTGAAATTTGAAGTGGTCTCAAGAATGGATAGAAGAAAGAAAATGATTTTTGGAACACTAACAGACAGTTGATACCCACGCAAGAGCACCCCAGCTTTCTAGTGGACTAACTTGGTGTCCGTCTATTAATTATTTACTACAAATTCTAATTTTAAAACTTCGGCTAATTCTTCAAAATTTCTTATTTCTTTTAATTTTATCAATCCTTCAAGAAAAATTATTTTCTTCCAAATATACCTAAAAATCACCCAAAAATTCATGAAACACCCCAAATCATTGATTTGTGTAATGAATGGAGGGTTTTTGTATTGCTTGAAATGCGAACAAGATATTTCCATTTGACCGATTAAAGGCGGCGTGAAAACGGCTTTCAGATGTACCCCCGCCTTAAGGCAGGTGTCATGCCACCAGGCTCCTTTGAAATGTTCGGCACAGTGTTTGGACAAGTCGTTATTATCCTGGGACCGGTTGTTTGATGCCTGATTAAGCTAATCCTGGACTAACGTGGACTTTGATTCGAGTTTAATACCTAATCAAAAAAAGATTCTTCCAAAAGATTTTTGTCCTTCAGCTATTGACTTAGACTTCTCTTTACCTTTAGCTTGACATCAGGCTTTAAACCCTTTTTTAACGAGCATGATGCGATGAAGACCTTGATAAACGTCTTATCGTGGATAAGAGTTAATCAACTTTCGAACAAGCCGGCCCTGAACTTTGGTCGAAAACGGATGATCACGATGATAGAAGAGAGAATCACCAGCAGTTCCTACAAAAAAAAAAAGGAAAAAAAAAAGAACAAAGGAAAACTTGATTGAACTTGTGTTATTGGCGAAGCTCCGCACGCCAAAGCGGCGCCCGCGGAGCCCCATAGCTAAGAGAAATTGGTAACCCGTGATTTGGTTTGGGTTATGACGTCATTGTGCGACCGTCCGTACGCTCGTACGTAGGTTCGCTCCCCCATGTAAGCCATTTGTGAACTGCCACACTCAAGTAAACCCTGCTTCGGCGGGAAGTTGCGTGGCCAGCTGCGTTTTAGAAGCGGAAAATTTTTAAGAAAGCTACATATTCATGTACTCGTTGAATATGTCGACAAACGTGGAAGGAAGAGAAAGGGAGAGAGAAAGAAAACGAAACCACAGCATGATTAAGCAAAGTGTAAAGTAAAAGACAGTGACTGACGAATGCCAGCCGTTAAGACAAAGTATTTCGCCCTTTCAGTCGGCTCGGTGCTCCTTGTGGAAGCGGAGATGGTAAGTTACTTTTCTCATTTGTCTTTCTCTGTTGTGAGCGGTCGGTATCCTGAAAATCCTACACTTTGACTATAAGTCAGAGAGCGGCAGAATGTTTTTATCTCTCACGGTCTTGATAACAACACGCGGGATATTCTTGAGGTGAAATAATTTTCAGTACTCCGATTCGGCGCAACGAAACATTGATTCTTTTTTTCTCTTAAAGTGAAACGTCTCTCTCACTAAACGTTGTAAAAGGAAAAAAAACTCAGCTGCTGTATTTCAATTTTTCTTGCAGTGTCGGACACGTCATTTGACTTAAGCCTTATAATATTGCTAACTACAGAGCAGCCTTTTGAGCTCAGCTTTACGGTCCATGTTCATATTTTCCCTTGGAGTTTCATTTTCTGATCTCGTCCCATTTTACTTCTTTTAAGAAATTTTGATTCTTAGCTTAAACAGTCAAACAAACGCCTCGCAACACAGTGTATCGTTGGCATAAACTCTGAGAATTATTTTTCTTGCACACATTTCTCTAATTTTACGTGGATTTGAGACAATCTTGACAGGGAACAAACAGAAATACTTAAAATAATAAGATATCAAGGTAGAAAGTAAGATTTGTGAGTATTTTTCACTGAAAGTCTTTTTAACAACTTTCGTTCGATCAAAGTTAATTTAAAAAAATGAAGTGTGATTCAATTTTCATCAAAACAAAGCTAATATTTGTTTGCTTGATTGTGCGAATTTTTCAAAGGTAGTTGTTTAGTTTATTTCTGTACTGCCTGCTATCAAATATCACAGTTTTTACCATTAATTACTCCAGGATATGTTTAAAGTCTGTTTTATCGTTAGTCTAGCCTTTCTCTCTGAGGTTTATACGTACGGCTTTCTTGATAAGCAAACTTTAACTCACTAGAGAGTGATAGTGTGACGTAGCGTACGTAGACTGTTCCGCAGAACAGAAAAAAAAACAATAAAAAATACATTTGCAAATATTACATAGAGATTTAAGGCTCAACGTTTTGGAGTCATCTTGACTCCATTATCAAGAGAAAAAATCAGTTTGTGAACGCGCCGGGATTTTTAAATACGCTAGAGCTGAAAATTAACATTAATAGATGGTTAAATAAATACTTTAGCGCGAATTGAATCAGTTTGCGCGTTCAGTTCTGGATTCAGGCCTATTTAAATATCCGCGTTCACAAACTGATTTTTTCTCTTGATAATGGAGTCAAGATGACTCCGAAACGTCGAGCCTTAAATCTCTCTGTAATTTTTACATGTCTTTGATTCAGCAAATCCCTTTTAATTAAAAAATAAATAAACATGTTATTCACCGGCCTAGGCTGGCCGTATAGCGAAAGTAGGGACCTTCATATCAGAGTAGGATTACAAGATTGTCTGCTAGTGCGACTTTAAAATCTCAAATCAGTCACATCCCCAGAACTCTCGTTCCTTCCCGTTGCTTACCAGCAGATAAGGAGACACTAGAAACATTAATGGTGTGACAAGCGGTAATCTAAACCAAGAAAACTAGATTTGAAAAGTTGTACTAGTACTCAATCAAGTACTCGTAGTCGATCAAATCTAAAGGTCCGTAATATGTGCCCTCTGCCGGTGTTAATAACAAATATTTATGTTTGCCGTGACACCACAAATTCACGCCTCGTTTTAATTCCAGCGGGATCAGCTAAGTACTTGTACCCTTCCAGTTTAGCGACCTTTGTTACCCGTGCAACAAGTTTCTTCGTGTTTCTGCTAATGCTAAATGTATCGTTTATGCAGTGGTTGATCAGTTGGAATCCAGTGAACAAAAGTCTATCCAAATATCATTTTGAGCGTGGAGAAAACTATCGTAACTCGAAAAAACAGCAGATCCCGTTCTGAATGTCTACCTTCAGTGTACACGATGTTTTGATAATTTGTAGACACACAGCTCTACATAATCATGCTTAGAATGTCAGATCTATTGAAATGGTTGTTTTGGCTTCAAAGGAATACCTTGCTCTCCTGTATAATAGTTCACATTGTAATTGATATTGTCGCTAAATAGTTTGTTGCATATGCACTGAAAATATACATTAAGTCCAGAAAGGATGAGGAATTTGTTTCGTTAATAAGAAAACAATAAGTAGAAATGCTATTCAGTAAAAAAGTAATTTTGGGGCTCCGCTTTTAGGCTTAATTGGCTACATATCAACCACAAAGTGCTCACTTGGGGGATTCATTGTCTTAGAATTACGACGCAAGCATAAGCATAAGCACAAGCATAACCACAAGAAACGTACGTATAAACCGGTGCAACGCAAGCATAAGTACCTTGTACTTGCGCTTGTGCTTATGCTTGCGTCGTCCCGGTTTACACGTACGACGTAACGACATAAGCATAAGCACAAGCACAAGAGAATGGAACGATTTCCATTCTCTGGTGTTTTTGCTTGTGCTTGCGTCGTTGCGTCGTACGTGTAAACCGGGACGACGCAAGCGTAAGCACAAGTGCAAGGAAAGGAAACTGAAAAACAGTAACAAGTTGTCAGCGTACATTCTAGTTACTCATGCGTTGCCATTTTCCGCCATGTTGGAATCAAGTCTCTCGCCAAAAGGCAGCCCAGCCGCGCGATTGCGCCAAATTTTTATGCTTCTGCGCTTGCGTATGTCACCTTTTTCTTATGCTTATCGCAGGTGTAAACATCCTTGAGCTTATGCTTATGCTTGGGCTTATGCTTGCCTCGTACGTGTAAACCAGGCTTAAACTGCAACCGTCGCCCTCTTAGTTCAGTTGGCAGAACGCCGAAGTGCTGAGGGGGTGGTCGCTGGTTCGAACCCTGACCGGACCAACATCAGGAGAAGGTGCTGCCTTTGCTTTCGTATCGGCAAATGGTTAGATCCTCACATGTTTGGATAACCACATAAAAAGGGCGGTCCCGTCTTCAATTTATCGCACTTAAAAGAATCACTGAGAACATAACGAACTCTGGCTGTGACCATCCTCAGTGCCAGCGTGGGTCGGCTTGGCGTGATTCTCTGAAAGGATTCTCAAGGAATGTGATCATGACTCTGTATAACAGCTAGAAGTCAATGGGATTTGCTTGAGTGCTGGGAAAAACGCAGAACGAGACATAAATGACAAAGTGACCATGGTTATCCTACATTTGCCGCTCGCAAAATTGAGTAGTTTTCCGTTAGCATCGATGGCCAGAATTACCTTGCACTATTCGAGCTTATATTAGTCTATGTATCGTTTTCTTGAAAAAACCTAAAGGCGAATTACGCGTAGGCCGTTTGCCGTAAAAGCGATTCTATTAAAGCATAGAATAGTTATCGTTTTTCAGGTTGAGCATCGCAAATCAAAGCCAAAGTAATCTCTCCATTTATTAAATGAATCCCAAAATACGCAAACAATGGAATCAACCAATCAGAACTCGCAGCAAATCGGCAAGCAAATGTATTTACCAATGTCAACGAACTTTAGCGCTTATTTCACGCTTGATTGGCTTGAGTAAATGGTCGAGAAAGTGGTGCGAGTTGTAAATAAGTTGTTTCATCAATTTTACTGCAAAAATTAACAGACCTAACGTATTACCTTACCATCCTTGTTAAATTTCTGAGTTCTTTCTGAATCTCATCCAGTCGTTGTTTCATTCCCTACAGGATATCCTCGAGCTTCTCGGTTCGACCCAGTGTTGATGCTTATATTACACGATGTCGCTTTTAGATCCAAGAGATTCGAATTGGCGATAGACAGACAAGGAAAGCAAACCCCGTGATGGTAGTAAGTCTAAGTTTAATTAATTACGTGCTCAATGAAAAAAGAATTAAACGAATTCAATGTTGCTATTGAAAGTGGCGTTTGTTTGTTAAGAGAATCAGTGGAAAAATGTGGAATCTAGTTTCAGATATTTTAAACCAATCACAAGAAGGATGGATTTTTTCTTTGGCACAGAAAGTGGTGTGATGTAAAGTGAGAGGTGATTTTCTTCAGTAATCATTCGAGAATTGTCTATGCAAAATGTCCTTGAAGCTGATCCTATCGCAAAAGGGAAACCTACAACTACAACAATTTTACCTCGGTGGAGGCTGGTGAGGCTAATCAGTGACTACAAACAAAAGAATATTGAAATGACAGCCATTTTTACATTAGGTGTAATTGTCCCATGTCATTGAATTAGCCTACTAAACGAACCGGCGGATAAATCGGTGCGTTAATTACTGTGTTTTATTAAAGCTATACGAATAATTGCTTATTGTTACAAAGTTTTGAACTTCATGGGATTCTAACACAAATTTTCACGGTTTACAGCTATTTCAATTAACGTTGTCGGATTAAAATCAAGCTAAAAGACAAGACCGCAATGTTTTTTAGGATAATTTTTTATGAATAATTTCATCAAAACATCCCTGCACGTGCAGATCATTGTACTGCTAATTACAGCCAATTGTTTTCTCTAGGCATGACTGATTTTGATGAATTTATTCATAAAAATCCCACGTAAACTTTCGGTCTTGTCTTTTAGCTTCATGCTTTGAACCGACAACGTTAATTGAAATAGCTGTATGTTAGAAGAATAAAGCAAATATATTCGATTTGACAAATAAATCGTTATTATCTAACTTTCTACTTGGATAAACTTAAGACAAACTTTCTTCTGTGCTAAAAGGTAACTGGCCTGATCTTCATTTCAGCCCTCTTCAGTGAGTAGCTGGCTCCTTTCCAGTGATACCAGACCACACCTTGGTATGCATTTGAAATCGTTCCATGGTGATAGGGGCCATTCAGATTTGAGTAAAGGCAGCTCTCATGCCACCAGGCTCCTTTAAAATGTTCGGCACAGTGTTTGGACCAGTTGTCATTATCCTGATCTTTGGTCGAAAACGGGTGACCACGGTGATAGGAGAGAGAATCACCGGCTGTTCCTACAAAAAGAGTAAAAAAAGGGGGCGAAAATAGTGACAACATGCTCACTTAGCGGATGCATTGTCTCCCGCAGTTAAGATTTTTAGAGAAGTTTGGCAACAGAACAGGAACGTCAGCTGAGGACGCAAGAGCGCGCGGAATAGGCTCTTGCTTATAGGTATTCTTGATGCGCGCGCCGTTGTCAACTGACGTTACTGTTATGTTTCCAAATCAGCCTATTAGAGAGATTTATAATTACGTCTGCGACAAATGGCAAGCGCTTCCCAGTTAGCTCATTAGATGGAGCGCCGGACTGCTGAGCGCGAGAAAGTCGTGATGTACAATTTTCACCGACTGGAGAGAAGTTTCTCGAGGATGATGTTCTTGTGGTTCCGGGAGCGCAATAGTGACTTTTTCAAACAACCAGCTTACAAGACGGTTTCGATTCTCCATAAGGAATTATACAGCAAATAGAAAATTTTCAAGTACATGAAGTTGGAAGTCATGCTGCCGAAAATCACAAACAAATTAGTGTGTTTTGAGCAGTTACTTCTAATGAAAAAACTGTGCTGAGAAGAGTGCAAATTTAAACTTTATGTTCGGGATTTAATACACTCTGTCATTTATTAGTTTCATTGTAAAACTGAAAAAGGGAGGGAGGGGAGAAGGGCTTAATAATATTTTTTCCCTCTAGAAAAAGGGGGGATTATTAGAGGATTTACGGTACAAGTTAAGGCAAATTCATGAAGCAGCAGGTCTTAACTGGAAGTTGACGTCACGAGGGGCTTGATTAGCTTTAATTTTAAGTGATCGAGAAAGAGGTGCGAGTTGTTCCATCAATTTTACTGAAAAAAAAAAATAGCTGTGTATTAACAGAACTTGCTTATTACCTGAATATGATCCAATCCCTAGCTGGTACTTAGTCCTCTCGCTCGTTATTGCGAACATGTCATACTCAGCATAAGCTGTCCTTCCTGTGGTGTCTTCAAGGTCCACACGAAGTTTGTATCGTCCACTCTTAGTAAGATGGTAAATTTTTTCCAGTCCGAGCCAAAACTCGCCATTCAGGTTACCAAAGCCACGTTTGTACTCGTTCCAGCCGCGGTAGAAATCAACCGAGCCGTCCAGTCTCTTTTGGAACACTGTCCACCCCCCACCGGGTGAAGTGTGGTCACAGAACACATCAAAGGCACCTGAGCCATCAGGGTCGATTGTGTAAACACCGCTGATTCTTTCACCAGATTTGTACACCTCAGCACAGTTTTTGTAGTGATGCAAATCTAGATAGGTAAAGGCAAAGGCAAATAATGTTGCGAACCGGGGAAAGTGGTTCTTTCGGATATGGATTTCTTTCTTATTATTATACCCCATGCTATACTAGTTTACTAGAATATCAAGGGATTCATGAGCAAACACATAAATTCAGTTTGTAAACGGCCCAGATAGGTTCAGTTAAATTATACATACAGTAACCTTCCACCGGAAGTGTGCTGCGGAATGCGTAGCAATCTTTCAACTTCCTCAATTATCGAATTTTTTTTAAAAAAGAAACTTTTTTTTCAAAACTTGGTATTTACATTCAAGAAACTAGCTACATGACTCGCATGTCATGGACACCTGATAATAAAGGTTTTATATCCATAGCTATAAATTTTAATCACGGTTTACTATCCGCGTATCTTTGGAGTGATAAGCAGTACATATAGATTACGTTTCCACAAGAGTTCCGGGAGTCATATTCCGAAGGTCAAGCTTTGTGTCTTTCCTCGCCAAGATAACAAGAAACATTCTTCGTCGCAGGCCCTTTGAAGTAGTTCCCGTTACTCACATCAAAAAGGACAAAAGAATATTAGCAAACCCAGATTTACTGACCTTTGGAGTCATTTTCTGGTTTCCTTGTTAAATTTCTGAGTTCCTTCTGAATCTCATCAAGTTGTTGTTTCATTCCCAAGATAATACCCTGAAGCTTCTTGTTCGGTCCAGTGTTGATATTTATGTTACACGATGTCGCTCTCAGACCTAAGAGATTCTGATTTTGTGTTGGCGCTGAGTCCACCACTGGTGATAAAGAATTAACAACGCAGACAAGCAAAACAAACCTCATTTTGGCAGTAAGTCTAAGCCCCATTGCGTGCTCAATAAAATGAATTAAACGAATTCAATGTTGCTATTGAAAGTGGCGTTTGTTTGTAAAGATAATCAATGAAAATGTGGGATCTAGTTTCAGACTTACACCAATCACAAGAAGGATGGATTTTTTTAGTCTGAAATGTCAGCAGTCTCCTCCCCCTATTTGTGTGCAATCCACCGGATCGTAAAGTCTTTACCAGGGAAAATGGGAAATCTGAAACTCTCAAATATATGTGCAGCAACAAAATACGTAGCCAGGAAAGCAAGTCATTTGGTGAGTTAAGCGAGCCATATTTCCTAGAAACTGAACTGTTTCAGTGACCCTCGGTCTACCCGAGTGCGAACGTATTTGCGCGCGCAGTAACCAACAGTCGAGGGCCTCTACTGGTCAGCGGAATTACCAATAAAGTTAACCTGAGAAGGAAGAGAGTACACTGCTAGCAGTCCCTTTCTCCAACAGAGACGGCTTTCGGAAAGCTAGCTAGAGATACATTTTTAATTTCCAAAAATAAGACTCTTTAATCCTATGGAAACAACAAACGCGATGAAACTTAACTTGTCCATATCTCTATTTTTATAATGACTTCTGTACACGTTTTTGCTTTCTATGTTTATCAACCAATCATACCCAACTTTTCATTAGTATCTAAACGCTACAATTTTTTTTTTTTTTTTTTTTCGCTTTGAGACAATTCTAAGAGGAATCTGGCAGACATCCTTTGAGAGTGGAAAGTCATATTACCCTTCTTCCTGAAGAAATACGCGAAAATCTTTTTTTGTTACAGGCTTTCTTTCTTAAAGAATAGGTCGTACAGGTTATCAGCAGGAACTACATTAATTAACAATTGATTCATGCGTCAGCGTGCTTCATCGAGATATGAAGCACGCGGGAAGTTTGGAGAGCACGAAAGATGCGTAAGAGTTGCTCGAGGCGTAGCCGAGAGCAACTCTAGCTTCTTGAGTGCTCTCCAAACTTCCCAAGTGCTTCATATCTCGATGAATGCACAGCTGACGTATGAATCAATTGTTTTATAACATTTTCAACGGGGTAGTTTTTAAACCCGTTGATTCTAGGTTGCCAAAAGGTTTCCCAAGCATTCAGCCAATGTGCAAAATGGTAATAAACAACCCCATGTTCGGCAAAAATACACATCTTACAGGGTAAAAAAGGCAACACCCCTTTGGTCTAAAGTAGTTAAAGTTTCTAATTATGGAATAAAATACATTATAACATAGCTAGTAAATTTGTGCAATCAAATTCAATTGCGCGAGCGTGCTTCAAATTCCTATTGTGCACGCTGATGACGTCAGAAAACAAATGCCTCGAGAACTCGGTTAGTGACTTTCTCCATTTTGCATTCAAAAACGGGAGAAATCTTCAGCAAAACGTTTAACTACAGATGACAACAAGGGAATCAGCTGATGAAGAAGCTCTTCCTACTTTTTCTTTGGGATTAGAGTTTTTGACTCCCGAAAAAACCTGAAGAAAAGGAAAAAAGAGAACAAGGTCCGTGACATCGCGTCTCGCAAAACTATTAATTTTCCGGCAGGTCTATTCCGGGGGTGAGGGGTGGGGGGTGAGGGGTGAGGGGTAGGGGGTGAGGGGTAGGGGGTGAGGGGTAGGGGGTGGGGGGTGAGGGGTGAGGGGTGAGGGGTGAGGGGTGGGGGGTGAGGGGTGAGGGGTGAGCCAATTGTTCGAAACGAATTCTAGTCTGAAATGTCAGCCGTCTCTTCTCCCTAACCCACAGGGGGTTATGGGGAGGAGACAGCTGACATTTCAGACTATAACAATTCAAGATTCAAGACTGTAGTTTCTTTCCCCTATTTTACTGAGATCTGAGACGCATCTAATACCCGACATTCACTAATGGAGTGTATTGTAACGTGGTACATGTGACACTGATAAGTTTCCTGAGAACTATAATTTTTACATTGTTGCTAATTTATTTGAATTTAATCAGTGATTTAATTCACACACTATCTTAGGTGCTAAAACAAAATGGGTTCCATAGCAGCCCAGAAACCCCTTTCCCTTTGTCATACTGTCTCCATATGTGACCCTCCACGCGAAAAGAGGGCTTATGGATTTCACTCCAAATAGTGAATGTTTTTCACGGTCACAGCGCGTGTATTTGAAACTTCACACTGTGAGGTGAAGTTCACGCTATTCCGAAACGTTTTCACTCTGGGAGTGAATCTGAAGACTGGGAAATAAATTCACGCCGCCCGGTCACGCCGTGAAAGTAAAATTATAAAGGAGTGAAATATTTCACGCCGTGAAATGTAAACCTCGCCGTGAAACTTTTCAATGGCGTCAGAGTGAAAAATAATGAAAATAATTTACTAGGATCCGGTTACGTATCGCGGCGAGTTTAATAAACAAAATGCCCCAGTAAACATACTTCTGAAGTATTATAAAGCTTAATCCATTATTTACGCCAAAATTTCACAAATAAAACACAATATCCTTAATAATAGTGTTTTGCTTTTGTTCAGCCAGGTCAACTTTCAAGTCAACTTAAGAACGTGTTTTGTGATCATTTGCATGAAATCAACATCTTGTGATAATGTTGTCAACAGCCTGTCAAAGTTCATTATTCCATTGGTTGGTTTATCGGTAGGCGCCTCTTATCGCGCTTTAGTATGAATTGAGACGCGGTTGTTGGCAGACGTAGTATCTCAGAACTATAAACCTGTGATCAGGCTCTCAGTCTTGGTATTTTAAAAACCATTCCTGCAAAAATTTAGCGAGCGACCGCGTAAAAATAAATAAGAGCACTGCTAAAATTGGGCCTTATCACAGGTTTAATGGGGAAACCGACTGAACTTCTGTCAAGTCTGTCAAGGGACATTTAAACTCAACCCAGTTAAACTCACCCCTCACCCCTCACCCCCCACCCCTCACCCCCCACCCCTCACCCCTCACCCCTCACCCCTCACCCCTCACCCCTCACCCCCCACCCCTCACCCCCGGAATAGACCTGCCGTTAATTTTCAGGCGCCAATTTCGCTTTCTCAGAGGGAAAAGACACCTTTTCGAAGCGAGAAACTGAAAGAAAAACTGCTAAGGAATACTCGATAGTTTCAAAAGCGGAAATCCGATAATTAACGGCGAAGAAATTGTGCTTCAAGGACATATTGTTGTTTTATCCAGCCGACGATCAGCAAGCGGACATTTCAGATCATTAAGACTTATTTACTGATTATAAGCCACGAACTTTCTTGGTGACGTTCGAGTACTTGTGGGAATTCAATTCACAAGAAATTACAGGTTTGATTGTGAATTTGTACTTAAATATACTTTTCTACTTGACCGCTTCTTCGTATTCCTAACAGTTTCTTTGCGAAATTTTTGAAAACCGTGCACACGGTTCGATAAATTCACTTCAAAATGGACTTGCAATTTCACTTCAAATCACTTGCGCGTTTATCGTCTCGGATTA
>NW_028145528.1:7197500-7238607 GCF_977016875.1 Pavona decussata | reverse complement strand
ATTGACATATTGTTAGGAATTAATTAAGACAACACTGTCCACATTCTGGACCATCGTTCTCAACGCATTTCCAAAACTAAACACATAATGTTTGTCTACTGCCCAGTGTTCTCTTAGCCCTGAGACTTTTTCAAAGCTCTTTAATACCTCCAACAGCAACCCTTACGATGCCTCATCTCTCAATATGCCACTTCTGTCACCTGCGTACTGTATTCCACACATATTAATTCCATGAATGTCTGTGTTCTATCTAATAGCAATCGCTAAACTTTCTGCCGCAATAATTAACTTGATGAACTTGAGCTTGGTGCAGCAAACCTAATAAGGAGTATCAAAAATCCAGAAAATTGAAACAGTTCAGCAAGAAACATGTCAGAAATTGGAGGACTGCATAAACAAGTGCCTTGATCAAGGAAAAAAATGGAGTGTCAAATGTGCAAGAGAAGAAATATGCCATGCACTGCCTGTCTAGAGTGTCTAAAAACAGTGTGAAATTGAATAAGTAGTTCACAGTTTTGGAAAGAAAAAATATTTCGAACAGCAGCGCAATCACATCCTCGAACTAATTTGTTAGAGGAGTTAAAAACGCTTCCTCCAGCGAAATGCTGGAACCGGATACTTTCTGGCACTGTCTTGTGACATAACTGAGACACTTTCTCAATATCCCTTCTTTAGTGACATTCTCAATTCGTACAGGCAGAAATCTGTCTTCCAGACCAGGAAACAACGTGATAGTTATTGTAATCCTGTCCACACCATGACAGATCACAAATTGTTGAAAAGTTGCTGCTCTTGAACAATTTCACCATTTCTTAGAACAGCCAAGACATCGTGAAGCTTGTGGTTGTGTATCTTAAGGATTTTGTTGACATTTTTTCTACTTTAATCTTGTATTCACGTTCTAAGAAATTCTTTTTGTAACAATTGAAGGGCAAACGTTTTGGTTTAGAATGGGGACAACTTATGAACTCATGAAAAATTTCATTTTCTGGTAGATACTTCATGCGCAGCAGTTTAGCTCCATTTTAAGTCGTTTCTCCTCATCTATAGTATTCTTCAATTTACAACTTGCAGCATTTGTCGTCGTTTTAATAGAAAATCATGCAAACTGTTGTTGGGTCTTACTACTGGACTCCATTCGTTCTTATGTTATGATTATGCAAGACGAAATAAAAAGCATGCAAATGAAAAAAAAGCAGTAATTAGCAAAGACAAATAGCTAAAGTGAAAGAAAATGTATATTGTTGGTACCTCTTTCAACTTGTTACACCGTTGCAAGATTCATTAACGCTTCCTTGAAAAGCGAGCTCTTGAAAGAGATCTTCACTATCGGTGGCCATATTGACATATTGTTAGGAATTAATTAAGACAACACTGTCCACATTCTGGACCATCGTTCTCAACGCATTTCCAAACCTAAACACATAATGTTTGTCTACTGCCCAGTGTTCTCTTAGCCCTGAGACTTTTTCAAAGCTCTTTAATACCTCCAACAGCAACCCTTACGATGCCTCATCTCTCAATATGCCACTTCTGTCACCTGCGTACTGTAATTCCACACATATTAATTCCATGAATGTCTGTGTTCTATCTAATAGCAATCGCTAAACTTTCTGCCGCAATAATAAACTTGATGAACTTGAGCTTGGTGCAGCCAAACCTAATAAGGAGTATCAAAAGTCCAGGAAAATTGAAACAGTTCAGCAAGAAACATGTCAGAAATTGGAGGACTGCATAAACAAGTGCCTTGATCAAGGGAAAAAAATGGAGTGTCAAATGTGCAAGAGAAGAAATATGCCATGCACTGCCTGTCTAGAGTGTCTAAAAACAGTGTGGAAATTGAATAAGTAGTTCACAGTTTTGGAAAGAAAAAATATTTCGAACAGCAGCGCAATCACATCCTCGAACTAATTTGTTAGAGGAGTTAAAAACGCTTCCTCCAGGCGAAATGCTGGAACCGGATACTTTCTGGCACTGTCTTGTGACATAACTGAGACCACTTTCTCAATATCCCTTCTTTAGTGACATTCTCAATTCCGTACAGGCAGAAATCTGTCTTCCAGACCAGGAAACAACGTGATAGTTATTGTAATCCTGTCCACACCATGACAGATCACAAAATTGTTGAAAAGTTGCTGCTCTTGAACAATTTCACCATTTCTTAGAACAGCCAAGACATCGTGAAGCTTGTGGTTGTGTATCTTAAGGATTTTGTTGACATTTTTTCTACTTTAATCTTGTATTCACGTTCTAAGAAATTCTTTTTGTAACAATTGAAGGGCAAACGTTTTGGTTTAGAATGGGGACAACTTATGAACTCATGAAAAATTTCATTTTCTGGTAGATACTTCATGCGCAGCAGTTTAGCTCCATTTTAAGTCGTTTCTCCTCATCTATAGTATTCTTCAATTTACAACTTGCAGCATTTGTCGTCGCTTTAATAGAAAATCATGCAAACTGTTGTTGGGTCTTACTACTGGACTCCATTCGTTCTTATGTTATGATTATGCAAGACGAAATAAAAAGCATGCAAATGAAAAAAAAGCAGTAATTAGCAAAGACAAATAGCTAAAGTGAAAGAAAATGTATATTGTTGGTACCTCTTTCAACTTGTTACACCGTTGCAAGATTCATTAACGCTTCCTTGAAAAGCGAGCTCTTGAAAGAGATCTTCACTATCGGTGGCCATATTGACATATTGTTAGGAATTAATTAAGACAACACTGTCCACATTCTGGACCATCGTTCTCAACGCATTTCCAAAACTAAACACATAATGTTTGTCTACTGCCCAGTGTTCTCTTAGCCCTGAGACTTTTTCAAAGCTCTTTAATACCTCCAACAGCAACCCTTACGATGCCTCATCTCTCAATATGCCACTTCTGTCACCTGCGTACTGTAATTCCACACATATTAATTCCATGAATGTCTGTGTTCTATCTAATAGCAATCGCTAAACTTTCTGCCGCAATAATAAACTTGATGAACTTGAGCTTGGTGCAGCCAAACCTAATAAGGAGTATCAAAAGTCCAGGAAAATTGAAACAGTTCAGCAAGAAACATGTCAGAAATTGGAGGACTGCATAAACAAGTGCCTTGATCAAGGGAAAAAAATGGAGTGTCAAATGTGCAAGAGAAGAAATATGCCATGCACTGCCTGTCTAGAGTGTCTAAAAACAGTGTGGAAATTGAATAAGTAGTTCACAGTTTTGGAAAGAAAAAATATTTCGAACAGCAGCGCAATCACATCCTCGAACTAATTTGTTAGAGGAGTTAAAAACGCTTCCTCCAGGCGAAATGCTGGAACCGGATACTTTCTGGCACTGTCTTGTGACATAACTGAGACCACTTTCTCAATATCCCTTCTTTAGTGACATTCTCAATTCCGTACAGGCAGCAATCTGTCTTCCAGACCAGGAAACAACGTGATAGTTATTGTAATCCTGTCCACACCATGACAGATCACAAAATTGTTGAAAAGTTGCTGCTCTTGAACAATTTCACCATTTCTTAGAACAGCCAAGACATCGTGAAGCTTGTGGTTGTGTATCTTAAGGATTTTGTTGACATTTTTTCTACTTTAATCTTGTATTCACGTTCTAAGAAATTCTTTTTGTAACAATTGAAGGGCAAACGTTTTGGTTTAGAATGGGGACAACTTATGAACTCATGAAAAATTTCATTTTCTGGTAGATACTTCATGCGCAGCAGTTTAGCTCCATTTTAAGTCGTTTCTCCTCATCTATAGTATTCTTCAATTTACAACTTGCAGCATTTGTCGTCGTTTTAATAGAAAATCATGCAAACTGTTGTTGGGTCTTACTACTGGACTCCATTCGTTCTTATGTTATGATTATGCAAGACGAAATAAAAAGCATGCAAATGAAAAAAAAGCAGTAATTAGCAAAGACAAATAGCTAAAGTGAAAGAAAATGTATATTGTTGGTACCTCTTTCAACTTGTTACACCGTTGCAAGATTCATTAACGCTTCCTTGAAAAGCGAGCTCTTGAAAGAGATCTTCACTATCGGTGGCCATATTGACATATTGTTAGGAATTAATTAAGACAACACTGTCCACATTCTGGACCATCGTTCTCAACGCATTTCCAAAACTAAACACATAATGTTTGTCTACTGCCCAGTGTTCTCTTAGCCCTGAGACTTTTTCAAAGCTCTTTAATACCTCCAACAGCAACCCTTACGATGCCTCATCTCTCAATATGCCACTTCTGTCACCTGCGTACTGTAATTCCACACATATTAATTCCATGAATGTCTGTGTTCTATCTAATAGCAATCGCTAAACTTTCTGCCGCAATAATAAACTTGATGAACTTGAGCTTGGTGCAGCCAAACCTAATAAGGAGTATCAAAAGTCCAGGAAAATTGAAACAGTTCAGCAAGAAACATGTCAGAAATTGGAGGACTGCATAAACAAGTGCCTTGATCAAGGGAAAAAAATGGAGTGTCAAATGTGCAAGAGAAGAAATATGCCATGCACTGCCTGTCTAGAGTGTCTAAAAACAGTGTGGAAATTGAATAAGTAGTTCACAGTTTTGGAAAGAAAAAATATTTCGAACAGCAGCGCAATCACATCCTCGAACTAATTTGTTAGAGGAGTTAAAAACGCTTCCTCCAGGCGAAATGCTGGAACCGGATACTTTCTGGCACTGTCTTGTGACATAACTGAGACCACTTTCTCAATATCCCTTCTTTAGTGACATTCTCAATTCCGTACAGGCAGAAATCTGTCTTCCAGACCAGGAAACAACGTGATAGTTATTGTAATCCTGTCCACACCATGACAGATCACAAAATTGTTGAAAAGTTGCTGCTCTTGAACAATTTCACCATTTCTTAGAACAGCCAAGACATCGTGAAGCTTGTGGTTGTGTATCTTAAGGATTTTGTTGACATTTTTTCTACTTTAATCTTGTATTCACGTTCTAAGAAATTCTTTTTGTAACAATTGAAGGGCAAACGTTTTGGTTTAGAATGGGGACAACTTATGAACTCATGAAAAATTTCATTTTCTGGTAGATACTTCATGCGCAGCAGTTTAGCTCCATTTTAAGTCGTTTCTCCTCATCTATAGTATTCTTCAATTTACAACTTGCAGCATTTGTCGTCGCTTTAATAGAAAATCATGCAAACTGTTGTTGGGTCTTACTACTGGACTCCATTCGTTCTTATGTTATGATTATGCAAGACGAAATAAAAAGCATGCAAATGAAAAAAAAGCAGTAATTAGCAAAGACAAATAGCTAAAGTGAAAGAAAATGTATATTGTTGGTACCTCTTTCAACTTGTTACACCGTTGCAAGATTCATTAACGCTTCCTTGAAAAGCGAGCTCTTGAAAGAGATCTTCACTATCGGTGGCCATATTGACATATTGTTAGGAATTAATTAAGACAACACTGTCCACATTCTGGACCATCGTTCTCAACGCATTTCCAAAACTAAACACATAATGTTTGTCTACTGCCCAGTGTTCTCTTAGCCCTGAGACTTTTTCAAAGCTCTTTAATACCTCCAACAGCAACCCTTACGATGCCTCATCTCTCAATATGCCACTTCTGTCACCTGCGTACTGTAATTCCACACATATTAATTCCATGAATGTCTGTGTTCTATCTAATAGCAATCGCTAAACTTTCTGCCGCAATAATAAACTTGATGAACTTGAGCTTGGTGCAGCCAAACCTAATAAGGAGTATCAAAAGTCCAGGAAAATTGAAACAGTTCAGCAAGAAACATGTCAGAAATTGGAGGACTGCATAAACAAGTGCCTTGATCAAGGGAAAAAAATGGAGTGTCAAATGTGCAAGAGAAGAAATATGCCATGCACTGCCTGTCTAGAGTGTCTAAAAACAGTGTGGAAATTGAATAAGTAGTTCACAGTTTTGGAAAGAAAAAATATTTCGAACAGCAGCGCAATCACATCCTCGAACTAATTTGTTAGAGGAGTTAAAAACGCTTCCTCCAGGCGAAATGCTGGAACCGGATACTTTCTGGCACTGTCTTGTGACATAACTGAGACCACTTTCTCAATATCCCTTCTTTAGTGACATTCTCAATTCCGTACAGGCAGAAATCTGTCTTCCAGACCAGGAAACAACGTGATAGTTATTGTAATCCTGTCCACACCATGACAGATCACAAAATTGTTGAAAAGTTGCTGCTCTTGAACAATTTCACCATTTCTTAGAACAGCCAAGACATCGTGAAGCTTGTGGTTGTGTATCTTAAGGATTTTGTTGACATTTTTTCTACTTTAATCTTGTATTCACGTTCTAAGAAATTCTTTTTGTAACAATTGAAGGGCAAACGTTTTGGTTTAGAATGGGGACAACTTATGAACTCATGAAAAATTTCATTTTCTGGTAGATACTTCATGCGCAGCAGTTTAGCTCCATTTTAAGTCGTTTCTCCTCATCTATAGTATTCTTCAATTTACAACTTGCAGCATTTGTCGTCGTTTTAATAGAAAATCATGCAAACTGTTGTTGGGTCTTACTACTGGACTCCATTCGTTCTTATGTTATGATTATGCAAGACGAAATAAAAAGCATGCAAATGAAAAAAAAGCAGTAATTAGCAAAGACAAATAGCTAAAGTGAAAGAAAATGTATATTGTTGGTACCTCTTTCAACTTGTTACACCGTTGCAAGATTCATTAACGCTTCCTTGAAAAGCGAGCTCTTGAAAGAGATCTTCACTATCGGTGGCCATATTGACATATTGTTAGGAATTAATTAAGACAACACTGTCCACATTCTGGACCATCGTTCTCAACGCATTTCCAAAACTAAACACATAATGTTTGTCTACTGCCCAGTGTTCTCTTAGCCCTGAGACTTTTTCAAAGCTCTTTAATACCTCCAACAGCAACCCTTACGATGCCTCATCTCTCAATATGCCACTTCTGTCACCTGCGTACTGTAATTCCACACATATTAATTCCATGAATGTCTGTGTTCTATCTAATAGCAATCGCTAAACTTTCTGCCGCAATAATAAACTTGATGAACTTGAGCTTGGTGCAGCCAAACCTAATAAGGAGTATCAAAAGTCCAGGAAAATTGAAACAGTTCAGCAAGAAACATGTCAGAAATTGGAGGACTGCATAAACAAGTGCCTTGATCAAGGGAAAAAAATGGAGTGTCAAATGTGCAAGAGAAGAAATATGCCATGCACTGCCTGTCTAGAGTGTCTAAAAACAGTGTGGAAATTGAATAAGTAGTTCACAGTTTTGGAAAGAAAAAATATTTCGAACAGCAGCGCAATCACATCCTCGAACTAATTTGTTAGAGGAGTTAAAAACGCTTCCTCCAGGCGAAATGCTGGAACCGGATACTTTCTGGCACTGTCTTGTGACATAACTGAGACCACTTTCTCAATATCCCTTCTTTAGTGACATTCTCAATTCCGTACAGGCAGAAATCTGTCTTCCAGACCAGGAAACAACGTGATAGTTATTGTAATCCTGTCCACACCATGACAGATCACAAAATTGTTGAAAAGTTGCTGCTCTTGAACAATTTCACCATTTCTTAGAACAGCCAAGACATCGTGAAGCTTGTGGTTGTGTATCTTAAGGATTTTGTTGACATTTTTTCTACTTTAATCTTGTATTCACGTTCTAAGAAATTCTTTTTGTAACAATTGAAGGGCAAACGTTTTGGTTTAGAATGGGGACAACTTATGAACTCATGAAAAATTTCATTTTCTGGTAGATACTTCATGCGCAGCAGTTTAGCTCCATTTTAAGTCGTTTCTCCTCATCTATAGTATTCTTCAATTTACAACTTGCAGCATTTGTCGTCGCTTTAATAGAAAATCATGCAAACTGTTGTTGGGTCTTACTACTGGACTCCATTCGTTCTTATGTTATGATTATGCAAGACGAAATAAAAAGCATGCAAATGAAAAAAAAGCAGTAATTAGCAAAGACAAATAGCTAAAGTGAAAGAAAATGTATATTGTTGGTACCTCTTTCAACTTGTTACACCGTTGCAAGATTCATTAACGCTTCCTTGAAAAGCGAGCTCTTGAAAGAGATCTTCACTATCGGTGGCCATATTGACATATTGTTAGGAATTAATTAAGACAACACTGTCCACATTCTGGACCATCGTTCTCAACGCATTTCCAAAACTAAACACATAATGTTTGTCTACTGCCCAGTGTTCTCTTAGCCCTGAGACTTTTTCAAAGCTCTTTAATACCTCCAACAGCAACCCTTACGATGCCTCATCTCTCAATATGCCACTTCTGTCACCTGCGTACTGTAATTCCACACATATTAATTCCATGAATGTCTGTGTTCTATCTAATAGCAATCGCTAAACTTTCTGCCGCAATAATAAACTTGATGAACTTGAGCTTGGTGCAGCCAAACCTAATAAGGAGTATCAAAAGTCCAGGAAAATTGAAACAGTTCAGCAAGAAACATGTCAGAAATTGGAGGACTGCATAAACAAGTGCCTTGATCAAGGGAAAAAAATGGAGTGTCAAATGTGCAAGAGAAGAAATATGCCATGCACTGCCTGTCTAGAGTGTCTAAAAACAGTGTGGAAATTGAATAAGTAGTTCACAGTTTTGGAAAGAAAAAATATTTCGAACAGCAGCGCAATCACATCCTCGAACTAATTTGTTAGAGGAGTTAAAAACGCTTCCTCCAGGCGAAATGCTGGAACCGGATACTTTCTGGCACTGTCTTGTGACATAACTGAGACCACTTTCTCAATATCCCTTCTTTAGTGACATTCTCAATTCCGTACAGGCAGAAATCTGTCTTCCAGACCAGGAAACAACGTGATAGTTATTGTAATCCTGTCCACACCATGACAGATCACAAAATTGTTGAAAAGTTGCTGCTCTTGAACAATTTCACCATTTCTTAGAACAGCCAAGACATCGTGAAGCTTGTGGTTGTGTATCTTAAGGATTTTGTTGACATTTTTTCTACTTTAATCTTGTATTCACGTTCTAAGAAATTCTTTTTGTAACAATTGAAGGGCAAACGTTTTGGTTTAGAATGGGGACAACTTATGAACTCATGAAAAATTTCATTTTCTGGTAGATACTTCATGCGCAGCAGTTTAGCTCCATTTTAAGTCGTTTCTCCTCATCTATAGTATTCTTCAATTTACAACTTGCAGCATTTGTCGTCGTTTTAATAGAAAATCATGCAAACTGTTGTTGGGTCTTACTACTGGACTCCATTCGTTCTTATGTTATGATTATGCAAGACGAAATAAAAAGCATGCAAATGAAAAAAAAGCAGTAATTAGCAAAGACAAATAGCTAAAGTGAAAGAAAATGTATATTGTTGGTACCTCTTTCAACTTGTTACACCGTTGCAAGATTCATTAACGCTTCCTTGAAAAGCGAGCTCTTGAAAGAGATCTTCACTATCGGTGGCCATATTGACATATTGTTAGGAATTAATTAAGACAACACTGTCCACATTCTGGACCATCGTTCTCAACGCATTTCCAAACCTAAACACATAATGTTTGTCTACTGCCCAGTGTTCTCTTAGCCCTGAGACTTTTTCAAAGCTCTTTAATACCTCCAACAGCAACCCTTACGATGCCTCATCTCTCAATATGCCACTTCTGTCACCTGCGTACTGTAATTCCACACATATTAATTCCATGAATGTCTGTGTTCTATCTAATAGCAATCGCTAAACTTTCTGCCGCAATAATAAACTTGATGAACTTGAGCTTGGTGCAGCCAAACCTAATAAGGAGTATCAAAAGTCCAGGAAAATTGAAACAGTTCAGCAAGAAACATGTCAGAAATTGGAGGACTGCATAAACAAGTGCCTTGATCAAGGGAAAAAAATGGAGTGTCAAATGTGCAAGAGAAGAAATATGCCATGCACTGCCTGTCTAGAGTGTCTAAAAACAGTGTGGAAATTGAATAAGTAGTTCACAGTTTTGGAAAGAAAAAATATTTCGAACAGCAGCGCAATCACATCCTCGAACTAATTTGTTAGAGGAGTTAAAAACGCTTCCTCCAGGCGAAATGCTGGAACCGGATACTTTCTGGCACTGTCTTGTGACATAACTGAGACCACTTTCTCAATATCCCTTCTTTAGTGACATTCTCAATTCCGTACAGGCAGAAATCTGTCTTCCAGACCAGGAAACAACGTGATAGTTATTGTAATCCTGTCCACACCATGACAGATCACAAAATTGTTGAAAAGTTGCTGCTCTTGAACAATTTCACCATTTCTTAGAACAGCCAAGACATCGTGAAGCTTGTGGTTGTGTATCTTAAGGATTTTGTTGACATTTTTTCTACTTTAATCTTGTATTCACGTTCTAAGAAATTCTTTTTGTAACAATTGAAGGGCAAACGTTTTGGTTTAGAATGGGGACAACTTATCAACTCATGAAAAATTTCATTTTCTGGTAGATACTTCATGCGCAGCAGTTTAGCTCCATTTTAAGTCGTTTCTCCTCATCTATAGTATTCTTCAATTTACAACTTGCAGCATTTGTCGTCGTTTTAATAGAAAATCATGCAAACTGTTGTTGGGTCTTACTACTGGACTCCATTCGTTCTTATGTTATGATTATGCAAGACGAAATAAAAAGCATGCAAATGAAAAAAAAGCAGTAATTAGCAAAGACAAATAGCTAAAGTGAAAGAAAATGTATATTGTTGGTACCTCTTTCAACTTGTTACACCGTTGCAAGATTCATTAACGCTTCCTTGAAAAGCGAGCTCTTGAAAGAGATCTTCACTATCGGTGGCCATATTGACATATTGTTAGGAATTAATTAAGACAACACTGTCCACATTCTGGACCATCGTTCTCAACGCATTTCCAAAACTAAACACATAATGTTTGTCTACTGCCCAGTGTTCTCTTAGCCCTGAGACTTTTTCAAAGCTCTTTAATACCTCCAACAGCAACCCTTACGATGCCTCATCTCTCAATATGCCACTTCTGTCACCTGCGTACTGTAATTCCACACATATTAATTCCATGAATGTCTGTGTTCTATCTAATAGCAATCGCTAAACTTTCTGCCGCAATAATAAACTTGATGAACTTGAGCTTGGTGCAGCCAAACCTAATAAGGAGTATCAAAAGTCCAGGAAAATTGAAACAGTTCAGCAAGAAACATGTCAGAAATTGGAGGACTGCATAAACAAGTGCCTTGATCAAGGGAAAAAAATGGAGTGTCAAATGTGCAAGAGAAGAAATATGCCATGCACTGCCTGTCTAGAGTGTCTAAAAACAGTGTGGAAATTGAATAAGTAGTTCACAGTTTTGGAAAGAAAAAATATTTCGAACAGCAGCGCAATCACATCCTCGAACTAATTTGTTAGAGGAGTTAAAAACGCTTCCTCCAGGCGAAATGCTGGAACCGGATACTTTCTGGCACTGTCTTGTGACATAACTGAGACCACTTTCTCAATATCCCTTCTTTAGTGACATTCTCAATTCCGTACAGGCAGAAATCTGTCTTCCAGACCAGGAAACAACGTGATAGTTATTGTAATCCTGTCCACACCATGACAGATCACAAAATTGTTGAAAAGTTGCTGCTCTTGAACAATTTCACCATTTCTTAGAACAGCCAAGACATCGTGAAGCTTGTGGTTGTGTATCTTAAGGATTTTGTTGACATTTTTTCTACTTTAATCTTGTATTCACGTTCTAAGAAATTCTTTTTGTAACAATTGAAGGGCAAACGTTTTGGTTTAGAATGGGGACAACTTATGAACTCATGAAAAATTTCATTTTCTGGTAGATACTTCATGCGCAGCAGTTTAGCTCCATTTTAAGTCGTTTCTCCTCATCTATAGTATTCTTCAATTTACAACTTGCAGCATTTGTCGTCGTTTTAATAGAAAATCATGCAAACTGTTGTTGGGTCTTACTACTGGACTCCATTCGTTCTTATGTTATGATTATGCAAGACGAAATAAAAAGCATGCAAATGAAAAAAAAGCAGTAATTAGCAAAGACAAATAGCTAAAGTGAAAGAAAATGTATATTGTTGGTACCTCTTTCAACTTGTTACACCGTTGCAAGATTCATTAACGCTTCCTTGAAAAGCGAGCTCTTGAAAGAGATCTTCACTATCGGTGGCCATATTGACATATTGTTAGGAATTAATTAAGACAACACTGTCCACATTCTGGACCATCGTTCTCAACGCATTTCCAAAACTAAACACATAATGTTTGTCTACTGCCCAGTGTTCTCTTAGCCCTGAGACTTTTTCAAAGCTCTTTAATACCTCCAACAGCAACCCTTACGATGCCTCATCTCTCAATATGCCACTTCTGTCACCTGCGTACTGTAATTCCACACATATTAATTCCATGAATGTCTGTGTTCTATCTAATAGCAATCGCTAAACTTTCTGCCGCAATAATAAACTTGATGAACTTGAGCTTGGTGCAGCCAAACCTAATAAGGAGTATCAAAAGTCCAGGAAAATTGAAACAGTTCAGCAAGAAACATGTCAGAAATTGGAGGACTGCATAAACAAGTGCCTTGATCAAGGGAAAAAAATGGAGTGTCAAATGTGCAAGAGAAGAAATATGCCATGCACTGCCTGTCTAGAGTGTCTAAAAACAGTGTGGAAATTGAATAAGTAGTTCACAGTTTTGGAAAGAAAAAATATTTCGAACAGCAGCGCAATCACATCCTCGAACTAATTTGTTAGAGGAGTTAAAAACGCTTCCTCCAGGCGAAATGCTGGAACCGGATACTTTCTGGCACTGTCTTGTGACATAACTGAGACCACTTTCTCAATATCCCTTCTTTAGTGACATTCTCAATTCCGTACAGGCAGAAATCTGTCTTCCAGACCAGGAAACAACGTGATAGTTATTGTAATCCTGTCCACACCATGACAGATCACAAAATTGTTGAAAAGTTGCTGCTCTTGAACAATTTCACCATTTCTTAGAACAGCCAAGACATCGTGAAGCTTGTGGTTGTGTATCTTAAGGATTTTGTTGACATTTTTTCTACTTTAATCTTGTATTCACGTTCTAAGAAATTCTTTTTGTAACAATTGAAGGGCAAACGTTTTGGTTTAGAATGGGGACAACTTATGAACTCATGAAAAATTTCATTTTCTGGTAGATACTTCATGCGCAGCAGTTTAGCTCCATTTTAAGTCGTTTCTCCTCATCTATAGTATTCTTCAATTTACAACTTGCAGCATTTGTCGTCGTTTTAATAGAAAATCATGCAAACTGTTGTTGGGTCTTACTACTGGACTCCATTCGTTCTTATGTTATGATTATGCAAGACGAAATAAAAAGCATGCAAATGAAAAAAAAGCAGTAATTAGCAAAGACAAATAGCTAAAGTGAAAGAAAATGTATATTGTTGGTACCTCTTTCAACTTGTTACACCGTTGCAAGATTCATTAACGCTTCCTTGAAAAGCGAGCTCTTGAAAGAGATCTTCACTATCGGTGGCCATATTGACATATTGTTAGGAATTAATTAAGACAACACTGTCCACATTCTGGACCATCGTTCTCAACGCATTTCCAAAACTAAACACATAATGTTTGTCTACTGCCCAGTGTTCTCTTAGCCCTGAGACTTTTTCAAAGCTCTTTAATACCTCCAACAGCAACCCTTACGATGCCTCATCTCTCAATATGCCACTTCTGTCACCTGCGTACTGTAATTCCACACATATTAATTCCATGAATGTCTGTGTTCTATCTAATAGCAATCGCTAAACTTTCTGCCGCAATAATAAACTTGATGAACTTGAGCTTGGTGCAGCCAAACCTAATAAGGAGTATCAAAAGTCCAGGAAAATTGAAACAGTTCAGCAAGAAACATGTCAGAAATTGGAGGACTGCATAAACAAGTGCCTTGATCAAGGGAAAAAAATGGAGTGTCAAATGTGCAAGAGAAGAAATATGCCATGCACTGCCTGTCTAGAGTGTCTAAAAACAGTGTGGAAATTGAATAAGTAGTTCACAGTTTTGGAAAGAAAAAATATTTCGAACAGCAGCGCAATCACATCCTCGAACTAATTTGTTAGAGGAGTTAAAAACGCTTCCTCCAGGCGAAATGCTGGAACCGGATACTTTCTGGCACTGTCTTGTGACATAACTGAGACCACTTTCTCAATATCCCTTCTTTAGTGACATTCTCAATTCCGTACAGGCAGAAATCTGTCTTCCAGACCAGGAAACAACGTGATAGTTATTGTAATCCTGTCCACACCATGACAGATCACAAAATTGTTGAAAAGTTGCTGCTCTTGAACAATTTCACCATTTCTTAGAACAGCCAAGACATCGTGAAGCTTGTGGTTGTGTATCTTAAGGATTTTGTTGACATTTTTTCTACTTTAATCTTGTATTCACGTTCTAAGAAATTCTTTTTGTAACAATTGAAGGGCAAACGTTTTGGTTTAGAATGGGGACAACTTATGAACTCATGAAAAATTTCATTTTCTGGTAGATACTTCATGCGCAGCAGTTTAGCTCCATTTTAAGTCGTTTCTCCTCATCTATAGTATTCTTCAATTTACAACTTGCAGCATTTGTCGTCGCTTTAATAGAAAATCATGCAAACTGTTGTTGGGTCTTACTACTGGACTCCATTCGTTCTTATGTTATGATTATGCAAGACGAAATAAAAAGCATGCAAATGAAAAAAAAGCAGTAATTAGCAAAGACAAATAGCTAAAGTGAAAGAAAATGTATATTGTTGGTACCTCTTTCAACTTGTTACACCGTTGCAAGATTCATTAACGCTTCCTTGAAAAGCGAGCTCTTGAAAGAGATCTTCACTATCGGTGGCCATATTGACATATTGTTAGGAATTAATTAAGACAACACTGTCCACATTCTGGACCATCGTTCTCAACGCATTTCCAAAACTAAACACATAATGTTTGTCTACTGCCCAGTGTTCTCTTAGCCCTGAGACTTTTTCAAAGCTCTTTAATACCTCCAACAGCAACCCTTACGATGCCTCATCTCTCAATATGCCACTTCTGTCACCTGCGTACTGTAATTCCACACATATTAATTCCATGAATGTCTGTGTTCTATCTAATAGCAATCGCTAAACTTTCTGCCGCAATAATAAACTTGATGAACTTGAGCTTGGTGCAGCCAAACCTAATAAGGAGTATCAAAAGTCCAGGAAAATTGAAACAGTTCAGCAAGAAACATGTCAGAAATTGGAGGACTGCATAAACAAGTGCCTTGATCAAGGGAAAAAAATGGAGTGTCAAATGTGCAAGAGAAGAAATATGCCATGCACTGCCTGTCTAGAGTGTCTAAAAACAGTGTGGAAATTGAATAAGTAGTTCACAGTTTTGGAAAGAAAAAATATTTCGAACAGCAGCGCAATCACATCCTCGAACTAATTTGTTAGAGGAGTTAAAAACGCTTCCTCCAGGCGAAATGCTGGAACCGGATACTTTCTGGCACTGTCTTGTGACATAACTGAGACCACTTTCTCAATATCCCTTCTTTAGTGACATTCTCAATTCCGTACAGGCAGAAATCTGTCTTCCAGACCAGGAAACAACGTGATAGTTATTGTAATCCTGTCCACACCATGACAGATCACAAAATTGTTGAAAAGTTGCTGCTCTTGAACAATTTCACCATTTCTTAGAACAGCCAAGACATCGTGAAGCTTGTGGTTGTGTATCTTAAGGATTTTGTTGACATTTTTTCTACTTTAATCTTGTATTCACGTTCTAAGAAATTCTTTTTGTAACAATTGAAGGGCAAACGTTTTGGTTTAGAATGGGGACAACTTATGAACTCATGAAAAATTTCATTTTCTGGTAGATACTTCATGCGCAGCAGTTTAGCTCCATTTTAAGTCGTTTCTCCTCATCTATAGTATTCTTCAATTTACAACTTGCAGCATTTGTCGTCGCTTCAATAGAAAATCATGCAAACTGTTGTTGGGTCTTACTACTGGACTCCATTCGTTCTTATGTTATGATTATGCAAGACGAAATAAAAAGCATGCAAATGAAAAAAAAGCAGTAATTAGCAAAGACAAATAGCTAAAGTGAAAGAAAATGTATATTGTTGGTACCTCTTTCAACTTGTTACACCGTTGCAAGATTCATTAACGCTTCCTTGAAAAGCGAGCTCTTGAAAGAGATCTTCACTATCGGTGGCCATATTGACATATTGTTAGGAATTAATTAAGACAACACTGTCCACATTCTGGACCATCGTTCTCAACGCATTTCCAAAACTAAACACATAATGTTTGTCTACTGCCCAGTGTTCTCTTAGCCCTGAGACTTTTTCAAAGCTCTTTAATACCTCCAACAGCAACCCTTACGATGCCTCATCTCTCAATATGCCACTTCTGTCACCTGCGTACTGTAATTCCACACATATTAATTCCATGAATGTCTGTGTTCTATCTAATAGCAATCGCTAAACTTTCTGCCGCAATAATAAACTTGATGAACTTGAGCTTGGTGCAGCCAAACCTAATAAGGAGTATCAAAAGTCCAGGAAAATTGAAACAGTTCAGCAAGAAACATGTCAGAAATTGGAGGACTGCATAAACAAGTGCCTTGATCAAGGGAAAAAAATGGAGTGTCAAATGTGCAAGAGAAGAAATATGCCATGCACTGCCTGTCTAGAGTGTCTAAAAACAGTGTGGAAATTGAATAAGTAGTTCACAGTTTTGGAAAGAAAAAATATTTCGAACAGCAGCGCAATCACATCCTCGAACTAATTTGTTAGAGGAGTTAAAAACGCTTCCTCCAGGCGAAATGCTGGAACCGGATACTTTCTGGCACTGTCTTGTGACATAACTGAGACCACTTTCTCAATATCCCTTCTTTAGTGACATTCTCAATTCCGTACAGGCAGAAATCTGTCTTCCAGACCAGGAAACAACGTGATAGTTATTGTAATCCTGTCCACACCATGACAGATCACAAAATTGTTGAAAAGTTGCTGCTCTTGAACAATTTCACCATTTCTTAGAACAGCCAAGACATCGTGAAGCTTGTGGTTGTGTATCTTAAGGATTTTGTTGACATTTTTTCTACTTTAATCTTGTATTCACGTTCTAAGAAATTCTTTTTGTAACAATTGAAGGGCAAACGTTTTGGTTTAGAATGGGGACAACTTATGAACTCATGAAAAATTTCATTTTCTGGTAGATACTTCATGCGCAGCAGTTTAGCTCCATTTTAAGTCGTTTCTCCTCATCTATAGTATTCTTCAATTTACAACTTGCAGCATTTGTCGTCGCTTCAATAGAAAATCATGCAAACTGTTGTTGGGTCTTACTACTGGACTCCATTCGTTCTTATGTTATGATTATGCAAGACGAAATAAAAAGCATGCAAATGAAAAAAAAGCAGTAATTAGCAAAGACAAATAGCTAAAGTGAAAGAAAATGTATATTGTTGGTACCTCTTTCAACTTGTTACACCGTTGCAAGATTCATTAACGCTTCCTTGAAAAGCGAGCTCTTGAAAGAGATCTTCACTATCGGTGGCCATATTGACATATTGTTAGGAATTAATTAAGACAACACTGTCCACATTCTGGACCATCGTTCTCAACGCATTTCCAAAACTAAACACATAATGTTTGTCTACTGCCCAGTGTTCTCTTAGCCCTGAGACTTTTTCAAAGCTCTTTAATACCTCCAACAGCAACCCTTACGATGCCTCATCTCTCAATATGCCACTTCTGTCACCTGCGTACTGTAATTCCACACATATTAATTCCATGAATGTCTGTGTTCTATCTAATAGCAATCGCTAAACTTTCTGCCGCAATAATAAACTTGATGAACTTGAGCTTGGTGCAGCCAAACCTAATAAGGAGTATCAAAAGTCCAGGAAAATTGAAACAGTTCAGCAAGAAACATGTCAGAAATTGGAGGACTGCATAAACAAGTGCCTTGATCAAGGGAAAAAAATGGAGTGTCAAATGTGCAAGAGAAGAAATATGCCATGCACTGCCTGTCTAGAGTGTCTAAAAACAGTGTGGAAATTGAATAAGTAGTTCACAGTTTTGGAAAGAAAAAATATTTCGAACAGCAGCGCAATCACATCCTCGAACTAATTTGTTAGAGGAGTTAAAAACGCTTCCTCCAGGCGAAATGCTGGAACCGGATACTTTCTGGCACTGTCTTGTGACATAACTGAGACCACTTTCTCAATATCCCTTCTTTAGTGACATTCTCAATTCCGTACAGGCAGAAATCTGTCTTCCAGACCAGGAAACAACGTGATAGTTATTGTAATCCTGTCCACACCATGACAGATCACAAAATTGTTGAAAAGTTGCTGCTCTTGAACAATTTCACCATTTCTTAGAACAGCCAAGACATCGTGAAGCTTGTGGTTGTGTATCTTAAGGATTTTGTTGACATTTTTTCTACTTTAATCTTGTATTCACGTTCTAAGAAATTCTTTTTGTAACAATTGAAGGGCAAACGTTTTGGTTTAGAATGGGGACAACTTATGAACTCATGAAAAATTTCATTTTCTGGTAGATACTTCATGCGCAGCAGTTTAGCTCCATTTTAAGTCGTTTCTCCTCATCTATAGTATTCTTCAATTTACAACTTGCAGCATTTGTCGTCGTTTTAATAGAAAATCATGCAAACTGTTGTTGGGTCTTACTACTGGACTCCATTCGTTCTTATGTTATGATTATGCAAGACGAAATAAAAAGCATGCAAATGAAAAAAAAGCAGTAATTAGCAAAGACAAATAGCTAAAGTGAAAGAAAATGTATATTGTTGGTACCTCTTTCAACTTGTTACACCGTTGCAAGATTCATTAACGCTTCCTTGAAAAGCGAGCTCTTGAAAGAGATCTTCACTATCGGTGGCCATATTGACATATTGTTAGGAATTAATTAAGACAACACTGTCCACATTCTGGACCATCGTTCTCAACGCATTTCCAAAACTAAACACATAATGTTTGTCTACTGCCCAGTGTTCTCTTAGCCCTGAGACTTTTTCAAAGCTCTTTAATACCTCCAACAGCAACCCTTACGATGCCTCATCTCTCAATATGCCACTTCTGTCACCTGCGTACTGTAATTCCACACATATTAATTCCATGAATGTCTGTGTTCTATCTAATAGCAATCGCTAAACTTTCTGCCGCAATAATAAACTTGATGAACTTGAGCTTGGTGCAGCCAAACCTAATAAGGAGTATCAAAAGTCCAGGAAAATTGAAACAGTTCAGCAAGAAACATGTCAGAAATTGGAGGACTGCATAAACAAGTGCCTTGATCAAGGGAAAAAAATGGAGTGTCAAATGTGCAAGAGAAGAAATATGCCATGCACTGCCTGTCTAGAGTGTCTAAAAACAGTGTGGAAATTGAATAAGTAGTTCACAGTTTTGGAAAGAAAAAATATTTCGAACAGCAGCGCAATCACATCCTCGAACTAATTTGTTAGAGGAGTTAAAAACGCTTCCTCCAGGCGAAATGCTGGAACCGGATACTTTCTGGCACTGTCTTGTGACATAACTGAGACCACTTTCTCAATATCCCTTCTTTAGTGACATTCTCAATTCCGTACAGGCAGAAATCTGTCTTCCAGACCAGGAAACAACGTGATAGTTATTGTAATCCTGTCCACACCATGACAGATCACAAAATTGTTGAAAAGTTGCTGCTCTTGAACAATTTCACCATTTCTTAGAACAGCCAAGACATCGTGAAGCTTGTGGTTGTGTATCTTAAGGATTTTGTTGACATTTTTTCTACTTTAATCTTGTATTCACGTTCTAAGAAATTCTTTTTGTAACAATTGAAGGGCAAACGTTTTGGTTTAGAATGGGGACAACTTATGAACTCATGAAAAATTTCATTTTCTGGTAGATACTTCATGCGCAGCAGTTTAGCTCCATTTTAAGTCGTTTCTCCTCATCTATAGTATTCTTCAATTTACAACTTGCAGCATTTGTCGTCGCTTCAATAGAAAATCATGCAAACTGTTGTTGGGTCTTACTACTGGACTCCATTCGTTCTTATGTTATGATTATGCAAGACGAAATAAAAAGCATGCAAATGAAAAAAAAGCAGTAATTAGCAAAGACAAATAGCTAAAGTGAAAGAAAATGTATATTGTTGGTACCTCTTTCAACTTGTTACACCGTTGCAAGATTCATTAACGCTTCCTTGAAAAGCGAGCTCTTGAAAGAGATCTTCACTATCGGTGGCCATATTGACATATTGTTAGGAATTAATTAAGACAACACTGTCCACATTCTGGACCATCGTTCTCAACGCATTTCCAAAACTAAACACATAATGTTTGTCTACTGCCCAGTGTTCTCTTAGCCCTGAGACTTTTTCAAAGCTCTTTAATACCTCCAACAGCAACCCTTACGATGCCTCATCTCTCAATATGCCACTTCTGTCACCTGCGTACTGTAATTCCACACATATTAATTCCATGAATGTCTGTGTTCTATCTAATAGCAATCGCTAAACTTTCTGCCGCAATAATAAACTTGATGAACTTGAGCTTGGTGCAGCCAAACCTAATAAGGAGTATCAAAAGTCCAGGAAAATTGAAACAGTTCAGCAAGAAACATGTCAGAAATTGGAGGACTGCATAAACAAGTGCCTTGATCAAGGGAAAAAAATGGAGTGTCAAATGTGCAAGAGAAGAAATATGCCATGCACTGCCTGTCTAGAGTGTCTAAAAACAGTGTGGAAATTGAATAAGTAGTTCACAGTTTTGGAAAGAAAAAATATTTCGAACAGCAGCGCAATCACATCCTCGAACTAATTTGTTAGAGGAGTTAAAAACGCTTCCTCCAGGCGAAATGCTGGAACCGGATACTTTCTGGCACTGTCTTGTGACATAACTGAGACCACTTTCTCAATATCCCTTCTTTAGTGACATTCTCAATTCCGTACAGGCAGAAATCTGTCTTCCAGACCAGGAAACAACGTGATAGTTATTGTAATCCTGTCCACACCATGACAGATCACAAAATTGTTGAAAAGTTGCTGCTCTTGAACAATTTCACCATTTCTTAGAACAGCCAAGACATCGTGAAGCTTGTGGTTGTGTATCTTAAGGATTTTGTTGACATTTTTTCTACTTTAATCTTGTATTCACGTTCTAAGAAATTCTTTTTGTAACAATTGAAGGGCAAACGTTTTGGTTTAGAATGGGGACAACTTATGAACTCATGAAAAATTTCATTTTCTGGTAGATACTTCATGCGCAGCAGTTTAGCTCCATTTTAAGTCGTTTCTCCTCATCTATAGTATTCTTCAATTTACAACTTGCAGCATTTGTCGTCGTTTTAATAGAAAATCATGCAAACTGTTGTTGGGTCTTACTACTGGACTCCATTCGTTCTTATGTTATGATTATGCAAGACGAAATAAAAAGCATGCAAATGAAAAAAAAGCAGTAATTAGCAAAGACAAATAGCTAAAGTGAAAGAAAATGTATATTGTTGGTACCTCTTTCAACTTGTTACACCGTTGCAAGATTCATTAACGCTTCCTTGAAAAGCGAGCTCTTGAAAGAGATCTTCACTATCGGTGGCCATATTGACATATTGTTAGGAATTAATTAAGACAACACTGTCCACATTCTGGACCATCGTTCTCAACGCATTTCCAAAACTAAACACATAATGTTTGTCTACTGCCCAGTGTTCTCTTAGCCCTGAGACTTTTTCAAAGCTCTTTAATACCTCCAACAGCAACCCTTACGATGCCTCATCTCTCAATATGCCACTTCTGTCACCTGCGTACTGTAATTCCACACATATTAATTCCATGAATGTCTGTGTTCTATCTAATAGCAATCGCTAAACTTTCTGCCGCAATAATAAACTTGATGAACTTGAGCTTGGTGCAGCCAAACCTAATAAGGAGTATCAAAAGTCCAGGAAAATTGAAACAGTTCAGCAAGAAACATGTCAGAAATTGGAGGACTGCATAAACAAGTGCCTTGATCAAGGGAAAAAAATGGAGTGTCAAATGTGCAAGAGAAGAAATATGCCATGCACTGCCTGTCTAGAGTGTCTAAAAACAGTGTGGAAATTGAATAAGTAGTTCACAGTTTTGGAAAGAAAAAATATTTCGAACAGCAGCGCAATCACATCCTCGAACTAATTTGTTAGAGGAGTTAAAAACGCTTCCTCCAGGCGAAATGCTGGAACCGGATACTTTCTGGCACTGTCTTGTGACATAACTGAGACCACTTTCTCAATATCCCTTCTTTAGTGACATTCTCAATTCCGTACAGGCAGAAATCTGTCTTCCAGACCAGGAAACAACGTGATAGTTATTGTAATCCTGTCCACACCATGACAGATCACAAAATTGTTGAAAAGTTGCTGCTCTTGAACAATTTCACCATTTCTTAGAACAGCCAAGACATCGTGAAGCTTGTGGTTGTGTATCTTAAGGATTTTGTTGACATTTTTTCTACTTTAATCTTGTATTCACGTTCTAAGAAATTCTTTTTGTAACAATTGAAGGGCAAACGTTTTGGTTTAGAATGGGGACAACTTATGAACTCATGAAAAATTTCATTTTCTGGTAGATACTTCATGCGCAGCAGTTTAGCTCCATTTTAAGTCGTTTCTCCTCATCTATAGTATTCTTCAATTTACAACTTGCAGCATTTGTCGTCGCTTCAATAGAAAATCATGCAAACTGTTGTTGGGTCTTACTACTGGACTCCATTCGTTCTTATGTTATGATTATGCAAGACGAAATAAAAAGCATGCAAATGAAAAAAAAGCAGTAATTAGCAAAGACAAATAGCTAAAGTGAAAGAAAATGTATATTGTTGGTACCTCTTTCAACTTGTTACACCGTTGCAAGATTCATTAACGCTTCCTTGAAAAGCGAGCTCTTGAAAGAGATCTTCACTATCGGTGGCCATATTGACATATTGTTAGGAATTAATTAAGACAACACTGTCCACATTCTGGACCATCGTTCTCAACGCATTTCCAAAACTAAACACATAATGTTTGTCTACTGCCCAGTGTTCTCTTAGCCCTGAGACTTTTTCAAAGCTCTTTAATACCTCCAACAGCAACCCTTACGATGCCTCATCTCTCAATATGCCACTTCTGTCACCTGCGTACTGTAATTCCACACATATTAATTCCATGAATGTCTGTGTTCTATCTAATAGCAATCGCTAAACTTTCTGCCGCAATAATAAACTTGATGAACTTGAGCTTGGTGCAGCCAAACCTAATAAGGAGTATCAAAAGTCCAGGAAAATTGAAACAGTTCAGCAAGAAACATGTCAGAAATTGGAGGACTGCATAAACAAGTGCCTTGATCAAGGGAAAAAAATGGAGTGTCAAATGTGCAAGAGAAGAAATATGCCATGCACTGCCTGTCTAGAGTGTCTAAAAACAGTGTGGAAATTGAATAAGTAGTTCACAGTTTTGGAAAGAAAAAATATTTCGAACAGCAGCGCAATCACATCCTCGAACTAATTTGTTAGAGGAGTTAAAAACGCTTCCTCCAGGCGAAATGCTGGAACCGGATACTTTCTGGCACTGTCTTGTGACATAACTGAGACCACTTTCTCAATATCCCTTCTTTAGTGACATTCTCAATTCCGTACAGGCAGAAATCTGTCTTCCAGACCAGGAAACAACGTGATAGTTATTGTAATCCTGTCCACACCATGACAGATCACAAAATTGTTGAAAAGTTGCTGCTCTTGAACAATTTCACCATTTCTTAGAACAGCCAAGACATCGTGAAGCTTGTGGTTGTGTATCTTAAGGATTTTGTTGACATTTTTTCTACTTTAATCTTGTATTCACGTTCTAAGAAATTCTTTTTGTAACAATTGAAGGGCAAACGTTTTGGTTTAGAATGGGGACAACTTATGAACTCATGAAAAATTTCATTTTCTGGTAGATACTTCATGCGCAGCAGTTTAGCTCCATTTTAAGTCGTTTCTCCTCATCTATAGTATTCTTCAATTTACAACTTGCAGCATTTGTCGTCGCTTTAATAGAAAATCATGCAAACTGTTGTTGGGTCTTACTACTGGACTCCATTCGTTCTTATGTTATGATTATGCAAGACGAAATAAAAAGCATGCAAATGAAAAAAAAGCAGTAATTAGCAAAGACAAATAGCTAAAGTGAAAGAAAATGTATATTGTTGGTACCTCTTTCAACTTGTTACACCGTTGCAAGATTCATTAACGCTTCCTTGAAAAGCGAGCTCTTGAAAGAGATCTTCACTATCGGTGGCCATATTGACATATTGTTAGGAATTAATTAAGACAACACTGTCCACATTCTGGACCATCGTTCTCAACGCATTTCCAAAACTAAACACATAATGTTTGTCTACTGCCCAGTGTTCTCTTAGCCCTGAGACTTTTTCAAAGCTCTTTAATACCTCCAACAGCAACCCTTACGATGCCTCATCTCTCAATATGCCACTTCTGTCACCTGCGTACTGTAATTCCACACATATTAATTCCATGAATGTCTGTGTTCTATCTAATAGCAATCGCTAAACTTTCTGCCGCAATAATAAACTTGATGAACTTGAGCTTGGTGCAGCCAAACCTAATAAGGAGTATCAAAAGTCCAGGAAAATTGAAACAGTTCAGCAAGAAACATGTCAGAAATTGGAGGACTGCATAAACAAGTGCCTTGATCAAGGGAAAAAAATGGAGTGTCAAATGTGCAAGAGAAGAAATATGCCATGCACTGCCTGTCTAGAGTGTCTAAAAACAGTGTGGAAATTGAATAAGTAGTTCACAGTTTTGGAAAGAAAAAATATTTCGAACAGCAGCGCAATCACATCCTCGAACTAATTTGTTAGAGGAGTTAAAAACGCTTCCTCCAGGCGAAATGCTGGAACCGGATACTTTCTGGCACTGTCTTGTGACATAACTGAGACCACTTTCTCAATATCCCTTCTTTAGTGACATTCTCAATTCCGTACAGGCAGAAATCTGTCTTCCAGACCAGGAAACAACGTGATAGTTATTGTAATCCTGTCCACACCATGACAGATCACAAAATTGTTGAAAAGTTGCTGCTCTTGAACAATTTCACCATTTCTTAGAACAGCCAAGACATCGTGAAGCTTGTGGTTGTGTATCTTAAGGATTTTGTTGACATTTTTTCTACTTTAATCTTGTATTCACGTTCTAAGAAATTCTTTTTGTAACAATTGAAGGGCAAACGTTTTGGTTTAGAATGGGGACAACTTATGAACTCATGAAAAATTTCATTTTCTGGTAGATACTTCATGCGCAGCAGTTTAGCTCCATTTTAAGTCGTTTCTCCTCATCTATAGTATTCTTCAATTTACAACTTGCAGCATTTGTCGTCGCTTCAATAGAAAATCATGCAAACTGTTGTTGGGTCTTACTACTGGACTCCATTCGTTCTTATGTTATGATTATGCAAGACGAAATAAAAAGCATGCAAATGAAAAAAAAGCAGTAATTAGCAAAGACAAATAGCTAAAGTGAAAGAAAATGTATATTGTTGGTACCTCTTTCAACTTGTTACACCGTTGCAAGATTCATTAACGCTTCCTTGAAAAGCGAGCTCTTGAAAGAGATCTTCACTATCGGTGGCCATATTGACATATTGTTAGGAATTAATTAAGACAACACTGTCCACATTCTGGACCATCGTTCTCAACGCATTTCCAAAACTAAACACATAATGTTTGTCTACTGCCCAGTGTTCTCTTAGCCCTGAGACTTTTTCAAAGCTCTTTAATACCTCCAACAGCAACCCTTACGATGCCTCATCTCTCAATATGCCACTTCTGTCACCTGCGTACTGTAATTCCACACATATTAATTCCATGAATGTCTGTGTTCTATCTAATAGCAATCGCTAAACTTTCTGCCGCAATAATAAACTTGATGAACTTGAGCTTGGTGCAGCCAAACCTAATAAGGAGTATCAAAAGTCCAGGAAAATTGAAACAGTTCAGCAAGAAACATGTCAGAAATTGGAGGACTGCATAAACAAGTGCCTTGATCAAGGGAAAAAAATGGAGTGTCAAATGTGCAAGAGAAGAAATATGCCATGCACTGCCTGTCTAGAGTGTCTAAAAACAGTGTGGAAATTGAATAAGTAGTTCACAGTTTTGGAAAGAAAAAATATTTCGAACAGCAGCGCAATCACATCCTCGAACTAATTTGTTAGAGGAGTTAAAAACGCTTCCTCCAGGCGAAATGCTGGAACCGGATACTTTCTGGCACTGTCTTGTGACATAACTGAGACCACTTTCTCAATATCCCTTCTTTAGTGACATTCTCAATTCCGTACAGGCAGAAATCTGTCTTCCAGACCAGGAAACAACGTGATAGTTATTGTAATCCTGTCCACACCATGACAGATCACAAAATTGTTGAAAAGTTGCTGCTCTTGAACAATTTCACCATTTCTTAGAACAGCCAAGACATCGTGAAGCTTGTGGTTGTGTATCTTAAGGATTTTGTTGACATTTTTTCTACTTTAATCTTGTATTCACGTTCTAAGAAATTCTTTTTGTAACAATTGAAGGGCAAACGTTTTGGTTTAGAATGGGGACAACTTATGAACTCATGAAAAATTTCATTTTCTGGTAGATACTTCATGCGCAGCAGTTTAGCTCCATTTTAAGTCGTTTCTCCTCATCTATAGTATTCTTCAATTTACAACTTGCAGCATTTGTCGTCGTTTTAATAGAAAATCATGCAAACTGTTGTTGGGTCTTACTACTGGACTCCATTCGTTCTTATGTTATGATTATGCAAGACGAAATAAAAAGCATGCAAATGAAAAAAAAGCAGTAATTAGCAAAGACAAATAGCTAAAGTGAAAGAAAATGTATATTGTTGGTACCTCTTTCAACTTGTTACACCGTTGCAAGATTCATTAACGCTTCCTTGAAAAGCGAGCTCTTGAAAGAGATCTTCACTATCGGTGGCCATATTGACATATTGTTAGGAATTAATTAAGACAACACTGTCCACATTCTGGACCATCGTTCTCAACGCATTTCCAAAACTAAACACATAATGTTTGTCTACTGCCCAGTGTTCTCTTAGCCCTGAGACTTTTTCAAAGCTCTTTAATACCTCCAACAGCAACCCTTACGATGCCTCATCTCTCAATATGCCACTTCTGTCACCTGCGTACTGTAATTCCACACATATTAATTCCATGAATGTCTGTGTTCTATCTAATAGCAATCGCTAAACTTTCTGCCGCAATAATAAACTTGATGAACTTGAGCTTGGTGCAGCCAAACCTAATAAGGAGTATCAAAAGTCCAGGAAAATTGAAACAGTTCAGCAAGAAACATGTCAGAAATTGGAGGACTGCATAAACAAGTGCCTTGATCAAGGGAAAAAAATGGAGTGTCAAATGTGCAAGAGAAGAAATATGCCATGCACTGCCTGTCTAGAGTGTCTAAAAACAGTGTGGAAATTGAATAAGTAGTTCACAGTTTTGGAAAGAAAAAATATTTCGAACAGCAGCGCAATCACATCCTCGAACTAATTTGTTAGAGGAGTTAAAAACGCTTCCTCCAGGCGAAATGCTGGAACCGGATACTTTCTGGCACTGTCTTGTGACATAACTGAGACCACTTTCTCAATATCCCTTCTTTAGTGACATTCTCAATTCCGTACAGGCAGAAATCTGTCTTCCAGACCAGGAAACAACGTGATAGTTATTGTAATCCTGTCCACACCATGACAGATCACAAAATTGTTGAAAAGTTGCTGCTCTTGAACAATTTCACCATTTCTTAGAACAGCCAAGACATCGTGAAGCTTGTGGTTGTGTATCTTAAGGATTTTGTTGACATTTTTTCTACTTTAATCTTGTATTCACGTTCTAAGAAATTCTTTTTGTAACAATTGAAGGGCAAACGTTTTGGTTTAGAATGGGGACAACTTATGAACTCATGAAAAATTTCATTTTCTGGTAGATACTTCATGCGCAGCAGTTTAGCTCCATTTTAAGTCGTTTCTCCTCATCTATAGTATTCTTCAATTTACAACTTGCAGCATTTGTCGTCGCTTTAATAGAAAATCATGCAAACTGTTGTTGGGTCTTACTACTGGACTCCATTCGTTCTTATGTTATGATTATGCAAGACGAAATAAAAAGCATGCAAATGAAAAAAAAGCAGTAATTAGCAAAGACAAATAGCTAAAGTGAAAGAAAATGTATATTGTTGGTACCTCTTTCAACTTGTTACACCGTTGCAAGATTCATTAACGCTTCCTTGAAAAGCGAGCTCTTGAAAGAGATCTTCACTATCGGTGGCCATATTGACATATTGTTAGGAATTAATTAAGACAACACTGTCCACATTCTGGACCATCGTTCTCAACGCATTTCCAAAACTAAACACATAATGTTTGTCTACTGCCCAGTGTTCTCTTAGCCCTGAGACTTTTTCAAAGCTCTTTAATACCTCCAACAGCAACCCTTACGATGCCTCATCTCTCAATATGCCACTTCTGTCACCTGCGTACTGTAATTCCACACATATTAATTCCATGAATGTCTGTGTTCTATCTAATAGCAATCGCTAAACTTTCTGCCGCAATAATAAACTTGATGAACTTGAGCTTGGTGCAGCCAAACCTAATAAGGAGTATCAAAAGTCCAGGAAAATTGAAACAGTTCAGCAAGAAACATGTCAGAAATTGGAGGACTGCATAAACAAGTGCCTTGATCAAGGGAAAAAAATGGAGTGTCAAATGTGCAAGAGAAGAAATATGCCATGCACTGCCTGTCTAGAGTGTCTAAAAACAGTGTGGAAATTGAATAAGTAGTTCACAGTTTTGGAAAGAAAAAATATTTCGAACAGCAGCGCAATCACATCCTCGAACTAATTTGTTAGAGGAGTTAAAAACGCTTCCTCCAGGCGAAATGCTGGAACCGGATACTTTCTGGCACTGTCTTGTGACATAACTGAGACCACTTTCTCAATATCCCTTCTTTAGTGACATTCTCAATTCCGTACAGGCAGAAATCTGTCTTCCAGACCAGGAAACAACGTGATAGTTATTGTAATCCTGTCCACACCATGACAGATCACAAAATTGTTGAAAAGTTGCTGCTCTTGAACAATTTCACCATTTCTTAGAACAGCCAAGACATCGTGAAGCTTGTGGTTGTGTATCTTAAGGATTTTGTTGACATTTTTTCTACTTTAATCTTGTATTCACGTTCTAAGAAATTCTTTTTGTAACAATTGAAGGGCAAACGTTTTGGTTTAGAATGGGGACAACTTATGAACTCATGAAAAATTTCATTTTCTGGTAGATACTTCATGCGCAGCAGTTTAGCTCCATTTTAAGTCGTTTCTCCTCATCTATAGTATTCTTCAATTTACAACTTGCAGCATTTGTCGTCGCTTCAATAGAAAATCATGCAAACTGTTGTTGGGTCTTACTACTGGACTCCATTCGTTCTTATGTTATGATTATGCAAGACGAAATAAAAAGCATGCAAATGAAAAAAAAGCAGTAATTAGCAAAGACAAATAGCTAAAGTGAAAGAAAATGTATATTGTTGGTACCTCTTTCAACTTGTTACACCGTTGCAAGATTCATTAACGCTTCCTTGAAAAGCGAGCTCTTGAAAGAGATCTTCACTATCGGTGGCCATATTGACATATTGTTAGGAATTAATTAAGACAACACTGTCCACATTCTGGACCATCGTTCTCAACGCATTTCCAAAACTAAACACATAATGTTTGTCTACTGCCCAGTGTTCTCTTAGCCCTGAGACTTTTTCAAAGCTCTTTAATACCTCCAACAGCAACCCTTACGATGCCTCATCTCTCAATATGCCACTTCTGTCACCTGCGTACTGTAATTCCACACATATTAATTCCATGAATGTCTGTGTTCTATCTAATAGCAATCGCTAAACTTTCTGCCGCAATAATAAACTTGATGAACTTGAGCTTGGTGCAGCCAAACCTAATAAGGAGTATCAAAAGTCCAGGAAAATTGAAACAGTTCAGCAAGAAACATGTCAGAAATTGGAGGACTGCATAAACAAGTGCCTTGATCAAGGGAAAAAAATGGAGTGTCAAATGTGCAAGAGAAGAAATATGCCATGCACTGCCTGTCTAGAGTGTCTAAAAACAGTGTGGAAATTGAATAAGTAGTTCACAGTTTTGGAAAGAAAAAATATTTCGAACAGCAGCGCAATCACATCCTCGAACTAATTTGTTAGAGGAGTTAAAAACGCTTCCTCCAGGCGAAATGCTGGAACCGGATACTTTCTGGCACTGTCTTGTGACATAACTGAGACCACTTTCTCAATATCCCTTCTTTAGTGACATTCTCAATTCCGTACAGGCAGAAATCTGTCTTCCAGACCAGGAAACAACGTGATAGTTATTGTAATCCTGTCCACACCATGACAGATCACAAAATTGTTGAAAAGTTGCTGCTCTTGAACAATTTCACCATTTCTTAGAACAGCCAAGACATCGTGAAGCTTGTGGTTGTGTATCTTAAGGATTTTGTTGACATTTTTTCTACTTTAATCTTGTATTCACGTTCTAAGAAATTCTTTTTGTAACAATTGAAGGGCAAACGTTTTGGTTTAGAATGGGGACAACTTATGAACTCATGAAAAATTTCATTTTCTGGTAGATACTTCATGCGCAGCAGTTTAGCTCCATTTTAAGTCGTTTCTCCTCATCTATAGTATTCTTCAATTTACAACTTGCAGCATTTGTCGTCGTTTTAATAGAAAATCATGCAAACTGTTGTTGGGTCTTACTACTGGACTCCATTCGTTCTTATGTTATGATTATGCAAGACGAAATAAAAAGCATGCAAATGAAAAAAAAGCAGTAATTAGCAAAGACAAATAGCTAAAGTGAAAGAAAATGTATATTGTTGGTACCTCTTTCAACTTGTTACACCGTTGCAAGATTCATTAACGCTTCCTTGAAAAGCGAGCTCTTGAAAGAGATCTTCACTATCGGTGGCCATATTGACATATTGTTAGGAATTAATTAAGACAACACTGTCCACATTCTGGACCATCGTTCTCAACGCATTTCCAAAACTAAACACATAATGTTTGTCTACTGCCCAGTGTTCTCTTAGCCCTGAGACTTTTTCAAAGCTCTTTAATACCTCCAACAGCAACCCTTACGATGCCTCATCTCTCAATATGCCACTTCTGTCACCTGCGTACTGTAATTCCACACATATTAATTCCATGAATGTCTGTGTTCTATCTAATAGCAATCGCTAAACTTTCTGCCGCAATAATAAACTTGATGAACTTGAGCTTGGTGCAGCCAAACCTAATAAGGAGTATCAAAAGTCCAGGAAAATTGAAACAGTTCCGCAAGAAACATGTCAGAAATTGGAGGACTGCATAAACAAGTGCCTTGATCAAGGGAAAAAAATGGAGTGTCAAATGTGCAAGAGAAGAAATATGCCATGCACTGCCTGTCTAGAGTGTCTAAAAACAGTGTGGAAATTGAATAAGTAGTTCACAGTTTTGGAAAGAAAAAATATTTCGAACAGCAGCGCAATCACATCCTCGAACTAATTTGTTAGAGGAGTTAAAAACGCTTCCTCCAGGCGAAATGCTGGAACCGGATACTTTCTGGCACTGTCTTGTGACATAACTGAGACCACTTTCTCAATATCCCTTCTTTAGTGACATTCTCAATTCCGTACAGGCAGAAATCTGTCTTCCAGACCAGGAAACAACGTGATAGTTATTGTAATCCTGTCCACACCATGACAGATCACAAAATTGTTGAAAAGTTGCTGCTCTTGAACAATTTCACCATTTCTTAGAACAGCCAAGACATCGTGAAGCTTGTGGTTGTGTATCTTAAGGATTTTGTTGACATTTTTTCTACTTTAATCTTGTATTCACGTTCTAAGAAATTCTTTTTGTAACAATTGAAGGGCAAACGTTTTGGTTTAGAATGGGGACAACTTATGAACTCATGAAAAATTTCATTTTCTGGTAGATACTTCATGCGCAGCAGTTTAGCTCCATTTTAAGTCGTTTCTCCTCATCTATAGTATTCTTCAATTTACAACTTGCAGCATTTGTCGTCGCTTTAATAGAAAATCATGCAAACTGTTGTTGGGTCTTACTACTGGACTCCATTCGTTCTTATGTTATGATTATGCAAGACGAAATAAAAAGCATGCAAATGAAAAAAAAGCAGTAATTAGCAAAGACAAATAGCTAAAGTGAAAGAAAATGTATATTGTTGGTACCTCTTTCAACTTGTTACACCGTTGCAAGATTCATTTACGCTTCCTTGAAAAGCGAGCTCTTGAAAGAGATCTTCACTATCGGTGGCCATATTGACATATTGTTAGGAATTAATTAAGACAACACTGTCCACATTCTGGACCATCGTTCTCAACGCATTTCCAAAACTAAACACATAATGTTTGTCTACTGCCCAGTGTTCTCTTAGCCCTGAGACTTTTTCAAAGCTCTTTAATACCTCCAACAGCAACCCTTACGATGCCTCATCTCTCAATATGCCACTTCTGTCACCTGCGTACTGTAATTCCACACATATTAATTCCATGAATGTCTGTGTTCTATCTAATAGCAATCGCTAAACTTTCTGCCGCAATAATAAACTTGATGAACTTGAGCTTGGTGCAGCCAAACCTGTTCCGAACTGAAAATTTATATTCCGCGTTTCATTTTGTGTAAGGCGCATTGCGTGTGTAGGAGTGGAGACTAAGTTCCAATGAGTGGACACTGGGTCCGAGTTTATGTTATGAAAACGTTGCTCGACGTTCTGGTCGAGAATCATGAAATGTATTGCCTAAGTTTTCGTTGCGTTTTAGTGAATAAATCGTTCATTTTCATGGTCCTTTGAGTCGGATGAACAGTATCGACGATCGGTCAAGCGAAAAGGAGTGTTGGACTTCTGTTTCTTGCCGCGAAAAAGTGGGTTTTCGCATCTTGGCGATTGGCGCCAAAACACGTGTGTTGCAGCACCTTGATCGAGTGGAACTTCAGTGGATTTGCAGTGGAATTTTAAACGGTGTTTGAAAATGTCGAAAGATTTAGAAGCTGTCAAGAAAAAGAGAAGGTTTCTGAGAAAATCTTTAACAGACACGGTGAAGTCAGTCGACGAAGCCCTGTCACAACAAGATAATCATGCACGAATTCAAGTGTTGAAAGATAACATCGCAAGCAAATGGAGCGATTTGCAAGAAGTGCAAGGCACAATGTGCACGATGTTGGAAGATGCTGACATTGATGCCGAGTGTGAGAGTCACAATGAGTATGAAGGGCGTGTGATTGAAAGCATGGCGAAAATGACGAGTTATCTTTCAAGTAAACATTTGCCAGAAGTGAAATTGGCGGGAAGCAACCCACATGTATCTCAGTCGTCTTCTCAAGTACAAGTTAAGCTACCCAAGATCAATCTACCAACCTTTGATGGCAATGTTTTGAGTTGGCAACCCTATTATCAGTCGATAAAAGTTTCGGTAGTCGACAATGCGTCGTTGGCAGATGTCCAAAAATTAGAGTATTTGATGAGATCGCTAAAGGGTTCGGCTGCTGAAGCGGTGAAAGGTTTTGCAGTGGTACAAGCGAATTACCAGCCAGTTTTGGAAATCCTGAAGGAAAGATTTGGGCATACAAGGTTAATCCTCGATGCACATGTAAGATCCTTGATCCATTTGCCACGTTTGAGCTGTGATGATGCAGCCTCCATGCGTAAATTTTACGATGAAGTGATAGGTCACGTTCGTTCTGTCGAGTCCATGGGTGAAAAGTTTAAATCTGAAACTTTGGCTCCTGTTCTGGTGCCCCTTATCGTGGACAAGCTACCTAAAGAAGTTGTGGAAAAATGGGAACTGGAGCTCAGTGAGGAAATAGCTAAGCAGGACTGTGTAGAAGTGAAAACACTGTTCACTTTCTTGGAACAACTGATTAGAGCTAAAGAGTCTTCCCAACCTCCTTCTCTTGATTCGAAAGCTCCAGCAAAGGAAAATCCTGGAAATCGTGAAAATCGTTTCAAGTTTAACCGCTCGCAAAGGTCATCCACCCCTGCATTATGTGCGACAACGCAAGAGGGCAAGTGTGTCATTTGCTCCAAAAACCATGGTTTGAAGTCATGTGTCAGTTTTCTGTCATTGCCTGTAAAAGAAAGGTTCAGAAAGGCAACGTCTAAGGGTCTGTGTTTCCGATGCCTTGAATCTGGTCATAGAGCTGAAGTGTGCCAGAAGCCTCCATGCAAGCACTGCCAAGGTAGACATCACAGTCTCCTGCATCAAGATTCAGCTCGACCTCACTTGGAAGAAGTTAAGGTGGAATCGGTCCCTGAATTACCATCCCCTTCATCAGGTCCTCCTGTGTCATCTTCAGTTGTGGCAAATTCTGTTGCAGTGGGCTCGGGTGGAAAGGTGATTCTGCAGACTGTACCAGCTATTTTGTGTGGAGTGAATGGGTGTTCAAAAGTTGTGAGATGTTTCTTTGATCCTGGTTCTCAAACATCGTTTGTTCGGCAGAGTGTAATTGATGAGCTTGGTCTTAACGGGAAGAGTGTCAAAATTGTTGTCTCTGGATTTGGAGGAGAGGCTACCAAGAACACTTTGCGGAAGAGAATTACATTTACTGTGGCACCTGTTGATAAATCTGGACAGCCTCAGTGTATTGAAGCGCTTACTACACCAGTAATATGCCGGCCAGCTGAAGCTGTGGATATTCATCCAGCAAGATGGTCTCATCTTCGGAACATAGTATTTCCTGAAGAGTTCCCTAGAGATGAACAGGAGATTGATGTGCTTATTGGTTTGGATTTCTATTATTCCTTCGTGACAAGAGACATTGTAAGAGGACGTTCCAGTGAACCAGTTGCAGTTCGCACAACTTTGGGTTGGGTCTTCTGTGGACCAACAGGTGGTCATGACCGAGAATGCACTGTGTCTATGAATGTTCAAATTGGTGTTGAGGAACAATTGAATGAAACACTTCAAAAGTTCTGGGATTTGGAGTCCATTGGTGTTAGACCTGCTGAAAGTTCAGTTTCTACTACTCATGTTGAAGATATGGTCTTGAAGAAGTTTAAAGAGACTCTAACGTACAATGATGGTCGCTATGAAGTATCCTTACCGTGGAAGAAAGATCGTGTTGCATTGAAAGATAATTACCGGCAAGCGGAAAGTAGGTTGTACAATCTAGAAAAGAAGCTGCTCCAAGAGCCAATGAAAGCTATGTCATACCGAGAAGCGATTAACAAGTATGTTGAGAATGGTGTTGCTGAAGAAGTACCTTGTGATGAAGTTACACCGACAGATGGGCGTCCTGTGTTTTATCTCCCCCATCATGCGGTCATTAGAGAAGACAAGCAGACAACCAAGACAAGAGTGGTGTTTGATGCATCAGCTAAAGATAGCAATGGTGTCTCTCTGAACAGCTGCTTAGAGCCAGGCCCAGCATTGCAGTCAGATTTAGTTGGAATTATTCTGTGTTTTCGAAAGAATCATGTAGCTATCATGGGTGACATAGAGAAGATGTTCTTACAGATCCGGTTAAAAGAGGAAGACATGGATTCACACCGGTATCTATGGAGAGATTTGGACCCTAAGGCCACGCCTAAGATTTACAGAATGACAAGGGTCACATTTGGAGTTGTTTCCAGTCCTTTTCTTGCCATTGGTACTATTCAAGAGCATGTGAAAAGGTGTAAAGGAACATTCCCTGTTGCATCAAGTGAAATTTTAAGGAACACTTATGTTGATGACTTTGCTTCAGGGAGAGACAATGTGCAGGAAACACTGAAATTGCAGCAAAGTGCAACTGAGCTTATGCAGAAAGCTGCCTTTAATTTGACAAAATGGTCAAGCAATTCGTCTGAGCTTATGGATTCTTTACCTGAGAGGGACAGAGCAGCAGTTAGTCTCGTCAACCTGGAGAGTGATTTAGCAGAAGCACATCCAATGACAAAAGCATTAGGTTTAAAGTGGAATACGATAACTGACAGCCTTGTCTTTGCAATTGATGCGGACATTGTTAAGTCCAGATCAGAGACAGTGTACACAAAAAGAAAAGTGGCGTCTTTAGCAGCAAAGATTTTTGATCCGATTGGTCTAATCGCACCGTTTTCAGTGAGGTCAAAATTGATTCTTCAAAGTTTGTGGACCCAAGGTGTTGGATGGGATGAGGAAATTCCCATGGAAGTCTCATTGAAATGGAATCAGTGGGTTCAAGAACTTTCAGAACTTGAACACGTTCACATTCCAAGATGTTACACTGATTTGTCATTAAGTCAGAATCCTGAAGTTGAGTTACACGCATTTGGTGATGCGTCGGAAGTTGCTTATGCCTCTGCAGTTTATCTGAGAGTTGTTAGTGAAGATGGAAAGGCATCTACCAGTCTTGTAATGTCCAAGACCCGAGTGGCTCCTGTAAGGAAGATTACACTTCCGCGCTTAGAGTTGATGGCTGCTGTAATTACTGCTAGACTTTGTACCTATGTCAAAGGTGCAATCGATTGTCCCATAAACCGCATTGTTTGTTGGACAGACAATTCTTCAACTTTACACTGGATCAGAGGAGCCGCCTCACAGTGGAAACCATTTGTTGCCAATCGTGTTATTGAAATTCAGTCATTGTTAGATCCCAGTGTTTGGAGGTACTGTCCAGGACCGCAGAATCCAGCGGATCTACCTACCCGAGGTTTGTCTGCAAGTCAGTTAAGAGAGAGTCATTTGTGGTGGAAAGGACCCTCTTGGTTGCAAGAGTCCGAAAAAGATTGGCCCGAGGATTTGAGGTCAAAGCCTTCCAGGGAAAATGTTGACCCAGAGAGGAAGAGTAAAGCTAGTGTCAGTTGTGTTGTGCAACCCAAAGAGCCATTCATTGACTTCACAAGATTCAGTAAGTACGGTCGCTTGCTAAGAACTGTTGCTTGGATCAGAAGATTCGTTAGAAACTCAAGGGTGAAAGAGGAGGAAAGGATTGACAGCCCTTTAACTGGTTTAGAGATGCAAAATGCAGAAAAATGGTTGATTTTTCATGTACAAGAAGCAAGTTTTGCTGAAGAAATTACGTCAAGTAAACGGCATGGTACAGTGAAGGACAGCAACCTGGCCAATTTGAACCCGTTTATGTGTCCTACTAGTGGTTTTCTTCGTGTTGGAGGAAGAATTCACAAGTCACTGTTACCAGAAGAGGAGAAGCATCCTATTATCTTGCCTTCCAACAATCCTGTTGTTAAGTTGTTGATTGATGATGTTCACCGCCGTGAGCTTCATGCTGGAGTTGAACACACTTTGTCAGTTTTGCGACAGAAATTTTGGTTGATCAAAGGACGATCGACTGTCCGTCAGACACTGAGGAACTGTCTAATATGTCGCCATTACCTAACAAAGCCCTTTGGTCAGCGGATGGCACCACTTCCTGAAGACAGAATTAAGCCTGCGCCCCCGTTCACTAATGTGGGACTAGACTTTGCTGGTCCTTTGTATTTGAAAGACAGTGATGATAAAGTCTATATCTGTTTATTTACATGTGCAGTTACCCGTGCGGTACACTTAGAGTTGGTGTGTAATATGACGACTGAGCGATTTCTCCTTGCTTTGAGACGCATGATTGCAAGAAGAGGAATGTGCAGCATTATTTGGTCAGATAATGCAAAAACTTTCAAGGCTGCTAACAAGGAGCTACAGCAATGTTGGAGAGTATTGGAATCAGACCAAACCCAGAGTGCTTTGTCCGAAAAGAAGATTCAGTGGAAGTTCATAGCGGAGAAGGCCCCATGGTGGGGTGGGTTTTATGAGCGACTTGTAAAGAGTGTTAAGACGCCATTGAAGAAACTATTTGCCAAAGCAATGTTAGATGCCGAGCAGTTAACTACTATTTTGGCTGAAATTGAAGCACAACTGAACAGTCGTCCTCTTACTTACCTGGGTGCAGACCCTGATGACTACAGTGTGATTACCCCTGCACAGATTCTGATTGGCAGACACCTTCAAGTGTGTCCGACTAAAGACACTCATGTTTCAGAACAGACATCAAGAGCCCTCACCAAACGATTTCAGTATCACCAGAGGCTCGTAAATGGATTTTGGAAGCGTTGGCATGCAGAGTATCTGAAATCCCTGACACCCCTCAAGAAATGGTATAAGATTGGTCGTGAAATCCGTAAAGGTGACCTGGTCCTTGTGAGTGAGGATCGTGTAGCTCGGGGTCAATGGTCACGTGCACGAGTGGAAGACACCCACACAGGCCGCGATGGACTTGTCCGGTCCGTCACCCTGCGAACCTCATCCGGAAGTGTTACTCGCCGTCCAGTGCAGCGGCTACACCTGTTTGAAGCCTGTGATGCTGATATAGCTGCTGAACTTAATTGAACTTGATGAGACATTGTTGAACATTTTAGTTGAACTTTATTGAACTTTGTTGACAAGTTACATGTGATGCACTCCCTGCATCGGGCGGGAGGATGTTCCGAACTGAAAATTTATATTCCGCGTTTCATTTTGTGTAAGGCGCATTGCGTGTGTAGGAGTGGAGACTAAGTTCCAATGAGTGGACACTGGGTCCGAGTTTATGTTATGAAAACGTTGCTCGACGTTCTGGTCGAGAATCATGAAATGTATTGCCTAAGTTTTCGTTGCGTTTTAGTGAATAAATCGTTCATTTTCAAAACCTAATAAGGAGTATCAAAAGTCCAGGAAAATTGAAACAGTTCAGCAAGAAACATGTCAGAAATTGGAGGACTGCATAAACAAGTGCCTTGATCAAGGGAAAAAAATGGAGTGTCAAATGTGCAAGAGAAGAAATATGCCATGCACTGCCTGTCTAGAGTGTCTAAAAACAGTGTGGAAATTGAATAAGTAGTTCACAGTTTTGGAAAGAAAAAATATTTCGAACAGCAGCGCAATCACATCCTCGAACTAATTTGTTAGAGGAGTTAAAAACGCTTCCTCCAGGCGAAATGCTGGAACCGGATACTTTCTGGCACTGTCTTGTGACATAACTGAGACCACTTTCTCAATATCCCTTCTTTAGTGACATTCTCAATTCCGTACAGGCAGAAATCTGTCTTCCAGACCAGGAAACAACGTGATAGTTATTGTAATCCTGTCCACACCATGACAGATCACAAAATTGTTGAAAAGTTGCTGCTCTTGAACAATTTCACCATTTCTTAGAACAGCCAAGACATCGTGAAGCTTGTGGTTGTGTATCTTAAGGATTTTGTTGACATTTTTTCTACTTTAATCTTGTATTCACGTTCTAAGAAATTCTTTTTGTAACAATTGAAGGGCAAACGTTTTGGTTTAGAATGGGGACAACTTATGAACTCATGAAAAATTTCATTTTCTGGTAGATACTTCATGCGCAGCAGTTTAGCTCCATTTTAAGTCGTTTCTCCTCATCTATAGTATTCTTCAATTTACAACTTGCAGCATTTGTCGTCGCTTTAATAGAAAATCATGCAAACTGTTGTTGGGTCTTACTACTGGACTCCATTCGTTCTTATGTTATGATTATGCAAGACGAAATAAAAAGCATGCAAATGAAAAAAAAGCAGTAATTAGCAAAGACAAATAGCTAAAGTGAAAGAAAATGTATATTGTTGGTACCTCTTTCAACTTGTTACACCGTTGCAAGATTCATTAACGCTTCCTTGAAAAGCGAGCTCTTGAAAGAGATCTTCACTATCGGTGGCCATATTGACATATTGTTAGGAATTAATTAAGACAACACTGTCCACATTCTGGACCATCGTTCTCAACGCATTTCCAAAACTAAACACATAATGTTTGTCTACTGCCCAGTGTTCTCTTAGCCCTGAGACTTTTTCAAAGCTCTTTAATACCTCCAACAGCAACCCTTACGATGCCTCATCTCTCAATATGCCACTTCTGTCACCTGCGTACTGTAATTCCACACATATTAATTCCATGAATGTCTGTGTTCTATCTAATAGCAATCGCTAAACTTTCTGCCGCAATAATAAACTTGATGAACTTGAGCTTGGTGCAGCCAAACCTAATAAGGAGTATCAAAAGTCCAGGAAAATTGAAACAGTTCAGCAAGAAACATGTCAGAAATTGGAGGACTGCATAAACAAGTGCCTTGATCAAGGGAAAAAAATGGAGTGTCAAATGTGCAAGAGAAGAAATATGCCATGCACTGCCTGTCTAGAGTGTCTAAAAACAGTGTGGAAATTGAATAAGTAGTTCACAGTTTTGGAAAGAAAAAATATTTCGAACAGCAGCGCAATCACATCCTCGAACTAATTTGTTAGAGGAGTTAAAAACGCTTCCTCCAGGCGAAATGCTGGAACCGGATACTTTCTGGCACTGTCTTGTGACATAACTGAGACCACTTTCTCAATATCCCTTCTTTAGTGACATTCTCAATTCCGTACAGGCAGAAATCTGTCTTCCAGACCAGGAAACAACGTGATAGTTATTGTAATCCTGTCCACACCATGACAGATCACAAAATTGTTGAAAAGTTGCTGCTCTTGAACAATTTCACCATTTCTTAGAACAGCCAAGACATCGTGAAGCTTGTGGTTGTGTATCTTAAGGATTTTGTTGACATTTTTTCTACTTTAATCTTGTATTCACGTTCTAAGAAATTCTTTTTGTAACAATTGAAGGGCAAACGTTTTGGTTTAGAATGGGGACAACTTATGAACTCATGAAAAATTTCATTTTCTGGTAGATACTTCATGCGCAGCAGTTTAGCTCCATTTTAAGTCGTTTCTCCTCATCTATAGTATTCTTCAATTTACAACTTGCAGCATTTGTCGTCGTTTTAATAGAAAATCATGCAAACTGTTGTTGGGTCTTACTACTGGACTCCATTCGTTCTTATGTTATGATTATGCAAGACGAAATAAAAAGCATGCAAATGAAAAAAAAGCAGTAATTAGCAAAGACAAATAGCTAAAGTGAAAGAAAATGTATATTGTTGGTACCTCTTTCAACTTGTTACACCGTTGCAAGATTCATTAACGCTTCCTTGAAAAGCGAGCTCTTGAAAGAGATCTTCACTATCGGTGGCCATATTGACATATTGTTAGGAATTAATTAAGACAACACTGTCCA